>NW_023505223.1:0-294000 GCF_004664715.2 Peromyscus leucopus | reverse complement strand
ACAGACAGTCCTAAGCAGTGGCTCCTATGTGAAGTTTCTAGGGGAGTTTCACTTGATTTCGCTGTATGGTCAAATGGTCACCTGGGATTTGGGCCAACCTGAGCACAGCTTAGGGCATATTCTGCACTGCATGCCTCAGTTTACAAGGATACAAACTCCTCCAGAACCTCTGGGAAGTGTAGCAGGACTACAGGAGGAGTCAAGAGATTGATGAAGGTGAGGGTCACAGTGAGGAAAAGAAAATGTTTGGAAGAACTGGGCATTTTCTTTAAGTAGTGGAAGCAATGTCTGTTTGCCCAGATCCATTACACAGCATGACAGTATTTACCCACGACTTATACACACTCTGCTGTGTCTGTCTTCATCTCTACATTACTTATAACAGCCAGTGCAATGTAAATGTTATGCTATGTAAATGGTGTCACACTGCAGTGTTTCAGGAACTGTGGCAAAGGTCTGGACATGTTCAGTATGGTTATAATTTTTTTTGAAAAGATTTTGATCTGAGTTTGCTTGAATCTATGGCTTTAGAACTCAAAGATATGAAGAGCTGGCTGTAACTGGGTTGAGGGGAGATGAGGAGATGGGAACTTGAGAGAGCAGGTTGGGTAGGCTGGGTGCAGGAGGCAGTTTGGGGGCAGGACAGAGAGCTAGGAAGAAACCTGCTGCTGTGGATATCACTCTATGTAAATAAAACACTGATGGCCAATGACCAGGCAGGAGGTAGGTGGGACAAGGAGAGAGGAGAATTCTGGGAAGCGGAAGGCGGAGAGAGAGACTGCAGCCACCGCGAGGAGAAGAACATGTAGAGACGCCGGTAAGCCACCAGCCACGTGGCAAGCTATAGATTTATAAAAATGGGTTAATTTAAGATAAAAGAACAGTTAGCGAGAAGCCTGCCATGGCCATACAGTTTATAAGTGATATAAGCGTCTGAGTGATTATTTTATAAGTGGATTGTGGGGCTGCGGGGCTTGGGGAACCTGGAGAGAAGCCCTCCAGCTACAAATGACGCCCAACGGCTCGAGTTTCCACCTTAAACCTGAGAATATTTAATAACCAATTCTAAACAGAGCCAAAACCAGGTTCCTGCTTCTTGTCTCATATGAGCAGCTAGACGCCGCAAAACGCAGGTTTGAACTACTGGCGGGTTCCTGGCGAGTGCGTTTGACCGGCAGTATGGCGGGAATGAGGGGTCTGCCAGAGGCACATTATGCCTAGACTATGTGAGGTGCAGAATCTATCCAGGAACTCTGTACCATGGGCCTCTGCTATGAGAAAATAATTTCAGTTATTTTAACCACCATGTATGTAGTAATTATTATACTCACCACAGAAAACTGGTGCAGAAATTCTGAAGTGAATCTAATATATTATGCCTACATTATTTTAATGTTCAGCTAGTCACTATCAAAAGGCTTTAAAATGTTTATATTACTACAAATAGATCAAACACATTAATAACTTTTTAGAAAATAATTACTCTGAAAATTTTAATTGAATGGTTTTATAGGTGGATAAATACAAGAAAGATGATCTTAATTTTATAATATTTTGAAGGCTATGAGATCCCTCTACAGATGTTTGATCAGATGTTCACAGCACAAATATGTCCACAGCCTAATATGCTGCTTTCTGTGGTGATACATGCAAACATCACACACACACACACACACACACACACACACACACACTCACTTATACCAATATATCTGTCCTATCTCTGCCATGTCCAACATTGTAGCCACTAAGTAAGTGTGAACAGCAAGCACTTGAAATACCGTTTATATGGCTGAAGAGTTCAGTGCTAGCACTGAAAAGAAAAAAGATAACTCTAATGAAATGTGACTAGTGGCTACCATATTGGTAAGGACAGCCTTAACCATTTTTTTTTTCCAAGTTAGGTGGCATGTAACCTTTACATTTGGGGAACTGAAAAAGAACACACTCTCCAATGGGTGGAGTAGACTGAGTCAGTCATGGTTGACCACATATCCTCAGGGGGCAGAAAACACGTGGCATTCTCACACTGAGTTACTAGACCACAGGAGTTGCAGTGATTGGATTGTTTGTAAATGTGAACAGGACATAAAGAAACCATGATGATGGTGAACATCCGGTGGTGGTAGCAGAAAGTTGTTATCTGTGTGATAAGTCTTAGGCCTCCTTGAAGGACGCAGCAAACCGAATCAGACCGAATTGGGAAGCCCAGGTTTAATGGGTAAAGTGCTCCTAGGCAATTCCCCGGCCTGCAGAGAGAAGACAGAGATAGAGACCAGAAGAACCACGTGTCTGTTTTCAGGGATGGCGCTTATATATCCCCTGTGGGAGTGGTCTTAAGCCTTTCTCAGGGAGGAGTTGTGTTTGGTGGGCTTTGAAGGAGCAGGTTTAGGGGAAGAGATGGGGAGGGGAGTTGAGGTGGATCTTCCACCAGATTCCTTCCAAACATTCCAAACTCTTTGAGTATAGGGATGCCAGGGTGCCAGGGGTTGAGGTGGAGCTTCCACCCAAACATTCCAGACTCTTTGGGTATAGGGACACCGGTTCAAGTCTGACTACTTCCTGTGGGCACTTGTGACGTGAGGAAGAGGAGCTGGGACTTGGTGAGCTCACATTCATCAAAAGGTGTGAGTGGAGGAGCATCCAGTCCAGTTAATTGTCATCCTCAAGACCTCAGGCGTCTGTTTCTTGAGGAAGCAAAGAAGGCAAGTTTCTAGGAAAAAAAATAGATCATTAACATCTGCCCTAGTTGTACTGTACAGAGCAGAAGAGCAGACAGGCCTTTATTGGGACATCTCAGAAAACTGGAGGGTGGAGAGTCCCAGCTGCTGGACAGACCATGTATCCTGAATAGGTGCCGGCTTGATCCTGGAGAGATGGTGCCAGCATGGATGTCCCAGGAGTTTGGCAGCTGAGGGGGTGGTGAGGATCACAGTATGAATGGAGAAGGGACCTCGGAAGGGAGAGGAGGGGAGGTACCCGGCCTGCCGGCCAGTGGGGGCATTTGGGCTGGGAGGTGGTGATTGAGGAGGAAGGGCCCTCTGTACAGGAGCTCGAAAGGGCTCAAACCGGTAGGAGAGCATGGAGTGGCCCGGAGACGGGCAATCATTTTGAATATGATTTTCTCTGCTCGTCTTTTGACCAGCCAGCCATGGGTACTGTCTGGGCAATTTTTGCTGCAGCTACTAAAGATAAATAACTTGGAACTGCTCAGGCTGGCTGAGTGATTCGCTGTGCTCCTGGGCAGGTGAGACACATCCAAGGGAATCCAGTCTCTCCACACCCCCTTTGGCTGTATGTCTTATAGTCCAAAGCCAGCAAAGCTGCGATCTCACCTTTTTCTGTTTCCTGGTGAGAAAACTAAGGAAAACCATTCTGATAGATAAATGAGAGACTGATGAATTACACCTCGGCAGACAACCTAGATGTGTAAGCCTTAACAGTCATTCACTAGTTTTCCTTCCTGGAATAGTCCATTCAGCTTGCAAGACTTTCAGGAACTGTTTTTAAATTTTTATTTGTATCCATGTGCATGCATGTGTGGCCACACGTCTGTACGTGTAGTATGTGCATGCAGTAACCTCAGAGGTGAGAAGGGGACACTGGAGTCCCTGGAACTGGAGTTACAGGTGGTGATGAGCCACTTGATGTAGGTGCTGGGAACTGAGCTCAGGTCCTTTGCAAGAACAGCAAGTGTTCCTAACCACTGAACAATCTCTCCAATTCAAGCTTAAGGGATCTTTTTTATAACAAAGTAAATAAAATTAGCACTTTGTAAAAAAAAAAAAAAAAAAAAACTCACATTTTTATAAATAGTCTTTGAACTTATCTTGTGAAATCAAGGGTTTATTATGAATATGTAGGAATGGTGGAGTGTTCCAGTCAGGCAGCAAAAAATCCTTTCTCACCAGTGTGCAATGTGCGGAGGATGCGGTTGTTTGTTTCTAGAAAGACATCGCTGATTGACTGTGACTGGATGTAAATTGCACTTGAACTGTTGACAGCTGTCCTTGTTAATTGAGGTTTAAATATTTTATATGATGGTTATAGTTCCTTAGAATGAGTGAGCAATAACCTAGCCCCAGAGATGGAAGAACTGCTCTCTTGGAGAGTGCTAGCTCCTCAAGTCCTTATAAAATGACAGTGCCCCTTGACCTCCCAGGGTGAAGGTGCTTGTGAACACAGCTACCATGCATCATGATGCTTCCTTAGAATCCCTACAAGGAGAGAAAGCCATCATGGACAGACCAGACCATTTCTAAGTGAACAACAACAAAAGCAATAGGAAAACGTTTAAGGTGTGTGATTCCCGTTGATATGGGAATAAATTGTAAGGAAATACTCCTGAATGTTTATAGAGGGGCGTGGTGTAATTGCTCCTCTGTGATGTCATCCTGACTGCACACACCACCGTGGACTTCACAGTGGACCATCACAGTTAACTGTGTAGGGAATTACATTAATTTTTAAAAATGTGTCTATAAGGTTACAAAATAGATACATTCCATTTTTTACATACTGTTTTCTTATCATCGTTGCTTAAGCAATACCGTGAAAGGTCTTTCACCCAGCATTTACATTGTATTCAGCACTATCAGTCATCTAGAGAGGAGGCAAAGCATACGGCAGCATGTACTTAGAACATATGCAAGTATTATACCAACTTCCCTAAGGACCTGAGGATGTGTTGATCAGAGGGAAATCTTAGCCTCACAGACACCAAAGGATGACTGCATTCCTTCTATAATCTGGACCTTTCCTAAAGAAAACCACATGTCAGCTTTCTTCTTCCCCTCAATTCTTGAAATAGACTATGAAAGAAATAACATTTTATACCTCAATAGGATGGAAAATAATAACCTCAGTGTCACACAAAGGAACACATGAACATAGTGAAAGTAACTTGGCAAGGTAATTTCTTTTTGGAAGGGGTGTGTGCAGAACCCAGACTGGGCTAGTGAACATGCTCAGTCAAGACAGCATCTGTGTTTCATACTTGATATAGGCGGTGACTGTGGTGACTCAACCCATTGGTGGAAACGACTTTACAATCCGAAGTGGTTGGCTAATCAGGGCGAAGGGTAAGGGGGAGGTTCAGAGACTATGGGCCCTTGTTGGGCTAATCACCTTTGATAGAAAAACAAAAAACAAACGACAAAGCTATCCCTCACACACACACAAAAATAAAGCACGAAAGATGCTTTTCAAAATGTCTATCCCTTATCTTTTCTCTTTATTCTCTTTTTCTTCATCTCAATCAATGTCATGATGATACAGTAGATATTTGGTTTGGTGAGTACCTCAGGAGGAATCCAGAACAAAGAATTTAAGGAAGTTATGTGGATAGTAACAGCCTAAGTCAGAGACTGTATTAAGAAAGTGCCCATTTCCAAGGGAGGAAGCCTGCTGACCAGAGAGGAGAGCAACTTCAAGGGGGCCATCTTTAACTGTCACCCATGGTCATTTTAGCATTAGGATGAGCCACGGGCTACTCTAGGACACTGGAGTGGCTACATGCACCGGTGGCTGGATTTTACAGAGACGTTTGAGCATTCTTCATCAATTTGTGTGTGTGTGTGTGTGTGTGTGTGTGTGTGTGTGTGTGTGTGTGTGTGTGTGTGTGTGTTAATTTAGTAAGGCCTGGCGCAAGGTCTTCTGGACCTTGCTTTCTATTTTCCTGCCTCAGAAATTTCTACCCCTGATTGTAACATTAGAAACACTGGAATCCTTTTGCGTGTGGTCTTCACCAGGGTCCTCGGTTCTAGCATGCAGTCCTGACTGCGACCATACGGCTCCCTTGCGCCACTGCAAACCAACTCAGGAACGGACGGCCCTGCTGGGTTTGCTCTCCTCAAACTGTTGCTGCCAAGGATAAAGAGCTACCTCGGGGTTATCTTTACCGTCCCAGGTCTTTCTCAAGCAATTGTCCCCAGTCTCCATCTTAACAGGAACTGCTCCGTTCCGGTGGCTGACAACAGCCTTCATACACCCTTCCCGTAGACAATGGCAACCCGCTTCCTCATCTCTTCACTCGCCCTGGCTTAGGTCTTCGCAACCGTCCTGTGGTGCATGCGCTCTTCTCGCTCTCTCTTTTACAGGGACTTGCCCTCTCCCCAGATCTGAGCTCCTGCAGGGCGCGGAGATTTCACCACAGGAAGAGGAAAGCCCCAAATCTCCTGTATAGCTTCCTGCAACACAGGCCCTAGATGAGTAATGACAACCATCATTGCTCCTTCATTCTCACCACAACCCTGGGGAAGAAGTCGGTTTGTCTCCATCTCTGGGTTTCTCCGGAAACCAAAACTCGAGAGGGTTTTTTTTTTTTTTTTTTTTTTTGCCAGCTTCGCCTCCCCACTTTCATCAGATTAATCTCAGCACACCAGCCAATTATCTTCTTGAAAGGAAGAGGAAAAAAGAAGAAAGGAAGGAAATTAGGAGGGAAGGAGGGAGGGAGGGAGGGAGGGAGGGAAGGAGGGAGGGAGGGAGGGAGGGAGAGGAGGAAGGAAAGGCAGGAAGGTCAATGTTTTTTGTTTGTTTGTTTTGCTCAAGGAACAAAAGTTGTTCAACTGGGCGTGCAGGGGCTCTCAATCAATGCCTGCTGGCTTTCCAGTGGGATCCATCCTCTCTCCTCCCTCGGCCTAGCCTCCTGGCACCACTCCCTCAGGCCCACAGGTCCTGCCTCTACTCACATAAGACCCAATGTCTCTCCACTCCTCACCTGACTGCCCTGTGTCCACTCCCTCCCACGGGCAGGGACTTTCAGGTTTTTCACTGGAGTCACCCATAGGCCAGGTGTACTCCAAAGGCTTCTCTGTCGTCACACAGACGCTGGAAAAATAAAAACCATTCAGTTCTTCTGAAGTGCCAAGAGTAAGCTTGAGAAAACTATCTTGTTACGTCTCCTGCAGTGACGTCCCATGGTGAACACTGTCAGCTCAACAACATATATAAAGTAATAAAATTTTAAAAAGGACGATTATTGGTGAGCAGAGTGGAGGCTGGAGGGAGGCTTCATGACATTTAGCTATTAACCCTAAGAGCGATGGCTAGGCTAGTCCCTGTGCAGAGACCTCTTGTGCCCAGAGGACCTTTTACATTGCTTTGCTGCTAGAATCTAGCTTTAACCCCCACTCCCCCACCCACCCCTATCCCTCTTCTCCTCTTCTGTGCCTTTTCCTCCTCCTCCTCCTCTTCTCCTTATTCTCAAACCCTCTCATCAAAGAAAGTCGTGCTGGGATGATCAGTGTGAACAACATATTTGAACCAGCTGCTCTGCTGGCAGTGGGTGGGGAGTCTCCTGTCCCTGCTTCCTTCATTCCTGCTCTAGGCCTCAGAAATCTGAACAGACCAGTTTGAAGGTCCCAGTGGGTGGTGTGTGCACGTGTGGGCATGCATCCCTGTTTAGAGGTAGGATGGAGAAAAGGTAATTTTATTGTTCTTCTTCTTCTTTTTTTTTTTAAATGTAACATACTCAAAGCTCCCCCCCCCCCTTTCTCTCTAAACCTCTGACTTTATGTTCTGGGCTCCCTAGAACTGGGGTTGAATTGTAAGCCAACAAACACTTCTAGTGCTTGCCAAGACGCTTTCCTGCTGGGAACTCACAGCAGCCCCTGTCCCAAGAGAGCTGCAACTGACTGACTGTTGTTGTCCTGAGAGGGACTGCGAACTTGCAGGTTTTCATCTGATGACTTGCCTGAACTTCAACACAAATACTTCACTACCTGCTTGCCTCTTGGAGGAGGCTTGCTATTACCCCATTCTTATCCAAACTCCACACAGCCACACCTGGATGCATGCCCTTTCTGCAGCTGCACTTGGATGCATGCCCTTTCTGCAGCTTCACTTTGAAGCATGCTCTTTTGCAGCTGCACTTGGATGCAGGCCTTTTCTACATTGTACCTGGAAGCATGCCCTTTCTGCAGCTGCACTTGGATGCATGCCCTTTTGCAGCTGCACTTTGAAGCATGCCATTTTACAGCTGCACTTGGATGCATGCCCTTTCTGCATTATACTGGAAGCGTGTCCTTTCTGCAGCTGCACCTGAAAGCATGTCCTTTTGTAGCCGAGCTCTTTCTCTGTCCCACCAGCCAGCTCCCGAGTAATGACATGGAGACTTCTTTGGGCTGCCAACCAGTACCCAAATAAAATTCCAACTACACTCTTTCTTCAGCTGCACCTGAATGAATGCCATTTCTTCAGCTTCACTTGGACGCATGCTCTTTCTGTATTTATCTGGATGCATGCTCTTTTTGCATTATACCTGAAAGCATTCACTTTCTGCATTACACCTGGAAGCAGGTGCTTTCTGTAAATGCACCTGGATGCATGCCCTTTCTGCATTATACCTGGATTCTTGTCCTTTCTGCAGCTGAACCTGGATGCGTGCCGTTTCTGAGACAGCCTGAGTTTGTAACATCAACACAGAACTGTTTGGTAAAAGAGGAACAGTGGTACTCAGCAGAGACCACCAAGTGACAAGAGCTGTATAAACAGTTGTGGGTGGCTCAGAGCTCTATGAATTATTTGAAGCTCATCACTAAGGAAGGAAGCTGAGACCCCTCCTGAAATGAGCACATGCTTGTTGTTATCCCAGATGCTTCTCACATTGTGGCCCCTCCATTAATGTGATCCCTAAAAGAAGTGTTTTATAGGAAGTAGCCTTTAATTGCAAGTCAACATCTACATGTAGCGTTCAACCAAATTAAAAAAAAAAAAAAAAGTCTATTCCAAAGATGGAAGAAGAAACAGACCTTGATGGCTGTACTGAAATAAGAAAACACATACAGAAAATTGTATTTACCATAACTCCTGGTTATTGACTGTGATTCTGAGGGTGATTTTGAGCTCACTGTATCTTCTTTAAAAACAAGTCCTGTGCAAATGGCTTTGTTGTGCTTGGCTTTGTCGTAGGGGCCACAGAGGATGCAGGCAGCAGCTTGTTGCTCTAAAGCTTTGAACTGGCTCTGGGGGAGTGGGGATGCTTTTCTTCAATTTCAGACATGGGCTGGGCCAGCGGCAGCCCTCACAGGGAGCTTACACTGAATGTCCTCTAAGGTTCTTTCCAACTAAGCATTTTTTGAGTATATGAATATAAGTTCATTTGGAGGTCAGGGAGGGAGAAACTAAAATTAGAAGGAATTTTAGCAGGGACTTTCAGAATGGAGAAAGTTAGAAGGGCTTGCTTCAAAAGGAAGGGCTGCCAGGCTTTGGAGATTCAGGGAGATAGTCGCAAGTGTGGAAGAGGCTGGGTAGGAGCAAGCATATGAAGGGGACCGTGAATGCTGATGGAAGAATGAGAAATAGAGTCTAAAAGAACTCCGGAAAGACGGAAATTGAACTGTGTTGGAGGCAAGGGTGAGCTGAGCAAAAGCCTGACAGGTATTCATGCATTATCTGATAAACCTGACAGTTGCCTAAGGACATGTGAACTTCAGAGATCTCAGAAGCACAGGGAGGTGGCAGAGCTGTGCACTGAGCGCCAGTTTCTCCCTGCAGAGGGACCGGGCTTTCCTAACTAAATACAGGGTGTGGCTGAGGATCTGAACTTATCTGTGGATCCAGGGCAGAGCTGCCTTCATGTTTGAGACGGCTCTCTTGTCTGTATGGAGATGAAAGGGCATCATGGAAAAATCTGTAAACATGCTCTCCAGGCCAGGAACATGGGAGTCTCAGAACTTCCATCTCACCACAGAGCTTATGGGGGACTTTAAAAATATCAGAACGATCCTTTGTAAGCGGACAAGTTAGAATGGCTGGAAGACCATTTCTTATTAGAAACTGAAACACCAGAATCCGACCAGATGTGGAGCTGTTTCCAAGGATTGAAACTCATTATCTATTTTGTAACTCCACCTTATAATTACGCAGTAACATAAATTCTACTAATACACGCTGTTATAGGAAGGCCTGGAGAAGGTGCAGTGTGACGGTGTGCCTTCTGGATTGTGGAGGACTGAATCCTTGTCACAGACCCGGGTAAGCTGATCTTGGGGATGGAGCTGTAGACAGTAGAGCAGGAAGGAGAATCAGTGTCCCTGAAAGCTGTATTCATTCTAGGTAGTTTTACCTTTTTATGTTACAGCATTATGGATTTAGAACTGTATACATTTGTATTTTCATTTCTAAAAAACATGCCACCAAAAGAGATTTAAAAAAAGCCAAAAATGCATGTCAAAAGCTGGTACTAGACTTTGGACCACAAGACATCAGACCATTTGATCCACAGAGTGCCCTGTGTGGATGCCTGGTCATGTTCCTACCACATTTCCTACTGTGTAGTCGCTACCTCTCTGGAAAGCCTCCTGTCTTATAATTGACCTTGTCATACCCCCACCCCTTTCTCTGTCTCTCATCTCTCTGTCTCCCTCTCTCTAAGCCAGGCCAGAACACATGGCTTCTGTGGACTCAGGTTGAACATGGTTAAGGAGGAATCTTTGGGCAGGACAATCTTATAGTGACATCACACAGGCACAAGAATGCACAAACACACAGTTTTTCTTTGTTCTTTTTCTCCTTCTTCCTTTCCATTCAGGAAATACTTTTCTCAACTATTTCAAGGTACAAAACTATCTATGTCCAGAAGACCTAGTCTCAGGCACTGCTGAGTCACACTGAGTCCAGAGTGACCAGCTCGCCTGATGGTCAGAGTTATTGCTTGCATCTGGACAGACTCCACAGAGCAGACTGGGAATCCTCCTGGACCAGATGATGCTGTGGATGAGGATGACTTCACCTGAGACTTAAAAGAATAAATCAAGTGAAGTCCACCTAAAGGCCAAAGGCTGAAAGTCTGATTTCCGTGCAGGAGAGAGATTGCCCCATCCTCTGAAAATGGAGAGTGATGAGAATTTATTCTGGGCTGGGCGATCTATTGTCAAGTAACAAGGTTTCCAAAAGCCTCATGTTATTCCAAAGCCATAAGGTGATTGAGGCAACAGCTCCTGTTGAAGTCTTCACCCAGGTCCTTGGAAAGTTCTGCCAGGTGGCTTTGTGCTGCGCATGAGAGTAAGCGCTTGGTCACCCTGTTCCCTTGTGCAGACACTGGCAGAGAAGCCGTCCAGATAACGGGAGAGAGTGTATTCCTGGACACTTGCCATCTTGAGTCAGAGCTCACCTTCAGTCTTCTTTGATTGACCATTTCTATAATTATTTCAATAATTTCTATAAGCATCGCCTGTTTTAAGATTAAGAAACAAAAACCAAACAAACAAAAAGCAGCTTTTAGAAAAAGCAGACTGGATCCAGCATTAGGTTTATGCCTGCATTTTAAAGGGCTTTATTTACAAATAAAACCTTTGCACACACTTCTGTCTGACCAAATCATAGGTTACAAAGGTAAAAGGGTTTGGATTGATGAGATCTGTAATTATTTGTGGAGGGAAACCATTTCAGATGTGTTCAAAGCCACCCCTGTCCATTCCTGTGATCTTTGCTTCAAAGGCTTCTTCATTCAGGTGTTTAGCTTTTAGTGCACTTATCTCAGAATTGGGAAATGAAATACACAAAACAGCATTATTTTAAAATAATGTATCTTTATCTAGTGTGGTACTCTTAGTTATTATGTGGAACTATAATTTGAAATACCTCATATATCCTGTCTACATTTTCAAAAGTCATGCTATATTTTATATTGTTACTGGCATTGCTTACACTACTATGCTTGTGATCTGCTTCACATATTTAATTAAATGTTTTACTTTTTTTTTTTTTACTTGTACACTGAGGCATTTTTTAATACGAAGGGGTGTAATTTTATAATGGAAAAAATACCCAACCTAACACATAAAATGTTGGGTTCGTTGCTGCATAGACATTAAAAACCAGAATTTCTGCCTCAAAATGTTTCCAACTAAGGAAATAGATGCTTTTAAAATGTTAGAAAAAAATTTAAGCCATGTGTAGTGCTCATACTTGTAACCTGAGCATTTACTTGAAAGACTAGTAATTGCTATAGGCTCAAAGCTAGCCTGGACTACATAGTGGATTCCAGGCCAGACTGGACTACAGAGTGAGACTCTGTCTCAAATACAAAGCCAAACAAACAACAACAAAAAACCCAAAAGAGCAAGTTAGTTTTCTTATTTGCTTTATTTTGTTTTGTTTGATAGTTTCATCAATCTGTTCTTCTTGATAATGAGGCCATTTTTTTTTTTTTTTTTTTTTTTTTTTTTTTTTTTTTTTTTTTTTTTTTTGGTTTCGAGACAGGGTTCTCTGTGTAGCTTTGCGCCTTTCCTGGAACTCACTTGGTAGCCCAGGCTGGCCTCGAACTCACAGAGATCCGCCTGCCTCTGCTCCCGAGTGCTGGATAAAGGCGTGCGCCACCACCGCCGCGGAGGCCATTTTTGTTGGTGTTACAGTATGAAGGTTTACGGGCATGATTATTTGTAGTCATTAAAACATGGAGGTAGGGCTGGTAACATGACTCAGTGGGAAAAGGTGCTTACCGCCAACCTGATCTCCTGAGTTCCAGTCCTAGGATCCGCAGGTGGAGAATAAAACCAACTCTTGCAGGTTGTCCTGTGAATTTCATATGTATCCAAACACACACATACACACACACACACACACACACACACAAATGTTAAAAAAAAAGGAAGAAAATTTAAAAAAAAAAAAAAAGGAATACTGGAGACAGTGTGTCTCAAAATAGGAAGCTAGAGAATCTATGCATATGCCTATAAAAAATTTATAAAAATTTTTAATGATAAAGAAAATGTTTGCTGCTTACATGAGAATGTCATATTCAATATGACATACAAAAGATACTAAGAAAAAATATGTAGTCGAATAAATAACATGTAAATTGTTTGAAAAATACTAAAAAGCTCTTTATACCAGATAATAGTGGTTTTCTTTACATCAGGTAAATAGGTTTCAAAGAACATCAATCATTAATTCTTAGATTTGAAGGACTTTTGAGATCACTTGATTCAGCTGCTCATTAATTCACCAGATAATGCATTCCATTTATAGATTGATCCAAATGTTTCTTAAACGGAACTTTCCTGCCCTTCTGGTTTTGAATAGTTTGCATTACTCCTGAGAGACAGGAGTAATACCTAATTCCTTTTTCTGTTTTGTTTTTTGTTTTGGTTTTTCGAGACAGGGTTTCTATGTGTAGTTTTGCACCTTTCTGGAACTCACTTTGTAGATCAGCTGACCTCAAACTCACAGAGATCCTCCTTAATAGGAGGTTTTCTATTAACATTTTTTCTTTATTTTACATAATGATCACAGTCTCCCCACCTTCTCCTGCCATTTCCTCCCCTGCCTCCCATCTACCCGCCTCCCCATCCAACCACTCCTGCTCCATCTCCATTGAGAAAGGGCAGGCCTCCCATGGCTGAACACGGCATGCACATCAAGTGAGTAGGACCGACTCCTCCCCTTTATAAAGGTTGAGCAGTGTAATCCAGCATGGGAATAAGTTTCCAAAAGCCAGCTAAATGCCAGGACAGGTCCTGATCTCACTGCTAGGGCTTTACACACACACCAAGCTACACAACTATCACACACATGCAGATGGCCTAGGTGGTCCCATGCAGGCTCCCTAATGTTGGTCCGGAGTCCATGTGCTCCCACAAGCTCAGGTCTGCCTCGCTGTGGGTTCCCCTGTCCTGACCTCCCTGCTCATACAATCCCTCCTCCCTCTCTTCAGCAGGACTCCAGAGCTCAGCCCAGTGCTTGGCTGTGGTCTCTGCATCTGCTTCCATCAGTGACTGGATGAAGGCTCTGTGATGACAGTTAGGGTAGTCACCAATCTGATTACAGTAGATGCCATTCAGGCACCCTGACCACTATTGCTAGAGTCTTAGCTGGGTCATCCTTGTGGTTCCTGAGAGTTTCCCTGGCAGCAAGATGTAGGTCAGCCTACATTCTGTCCACAAACTGATGAATGAATATTGAAAATGTGGTCCATATGTAGTGTAGAATTCTACTTCATTGTTAAAGAGTGAGACTGAGATTTTCAGGAAAATGGATGTACTGGGAAGTATTTTACTGAGTGAGGCAACTCAGACCCAGAAAGACAAACACCATATGTTCCTCTCATATATATATTCCAGCTTTGAATTTTTAGATTCCTGTATTTAATTGAGGGAGGGTCTGTAGAAGCAGGAGCCAATAAAGAAGCCTTATAAATTGGAGATAGTAAAGGGTAGCAAGGATCCTATGAATGAAATCTTAGACAGGTTGAGGTGGGAAATGCAGAACGGGGAGGGAAATGGCTAACAAAAATTGATTATGTATTTAAAAGTCATATAGAAACCAAAATACATACTTTTTTAAATTATGCTTAAAATAAAAAGAGAGAGAGAGAGAGAGTTTGAAAGGGAAGTACCACTCATGAATGGAGAAAGCTGCTCTTCCAAATCATGGGCTTTGAAACAAGAAACCAGTCAGTTCCGGGAGATATCTCCCTAAAAGTTGCTGGCCAGAAAGTTCTCAGAAGTCTCCACAGTAAGCAGGCTTTTGCCATTGCTTTTGGTTGCATGCCAGAACTAGATGATAAGACTCTGGCTGGAGACATCACACATTTTGTTACAGGACATAGGAAAGTCAAGAATGAAACTGAGCTGGAAAATCCCTCCTTTCTGGCTAGCATTCATAGTGCCTGGAGCTATGCACCTTCCCAAAATTTCATGTTTCATTCTTTCTTTATTAACTGAATAGAATCTCACCATTTTATGTAACATATTTTCAATGTCTATTTAATTGATAGACATATATGCTAGTGGGTGAGAAAAATTCATCAGTGTCTTGCCACTGTAGACATGTGTGCTACAATGCGACCCAACAAACATATACCCACTGGTACAGTAGTTGCATGAGTCTATTGGGATAATAAACTACTTTGTGATTGTATTTGAGGCTCACTCCATGAGAAGAAATGCATACCTGATGCTATAAACCTGGTCAAAAGCCTATGGCTGGGAAGAAAGGACCCAAGGAGGGACACATTACTCTTGTTTCCTTAAATGAAATGAACATATTGCCAAACTGCCTTTAAGTCGTTGTGTTTATACCCATAGACTACTAGTTTAGCTGTCAGCCTGGGTGGAAAAAGGTCCTCTTCTCAGAGGTGACAGTTAATATAGAAACTCATATCCAGTCAAAGTGCTAAGAAAAAAAATTACTGATGAGCGCTCAGCCTCAACTGGGACTCCATTCCCACCCCACCCCACCCCACCCATCAAGACCCAGAGAATGTCACAGAAGAGAGATTGGAAAGAACTAGGACCTGAGGATGGGAAGAATATCCTGAGATGCTCTCCTCTGGATAAGACATTGCCATGTCAACCATGAACACACAGCAGCTATGGACACCTGCACAATTGGTTCTCCCGACTTTCCACCATGGATGGAAGAAGTACCCATGAGGATCCATCTCTTCCTGAGGACAACAACTGTTCAGGTTTCTGGAGGAGGGCTGCCATATTCTCTAGTGGTGTAGATGGTGCAGCCACGGAGGAAAGAAAGGAAGGAGGCCATCAAAGGGTAATGAGAAATGACTATAACCGTGTGTGTGTGTGTGTGTGTGTGTGTGTGTGTGTGTGTGTGTCTGTGTCTGTGTCTGTGTCTGTGTCTGTGTCTGTGTCTCTGTGTGTGTGTGTTCAAAAATAAAGGAAAACTCTCAGTTCTGGGCATTGTGGAACTTGCATTTAGAAGTAGAGCATTTAGAAGCAGAGACAGAAAGTAGAGGCAGTAAAAATAGAACTTGTGGGTGTGCCACAAGTTCAAGCCCAGCCTGGTCCACAAAGTAAGTTCCAAGCCAGTCAAGGCTACATAGTGAGATCCAGTCTTAACACCAACAACAAAGGGCTATAAAGATGATTGAGTGAGTGAACTGCTTGCTGTGCAAGCTTGAGTTTAAATACCCAGAACCTACCTAAAGCTGGATTTTATAGCATGTATCAGCAATCTCGCACTCTCATGGAGAGATGGAGCAGAAAGAGGAACCCTAGAAGTTTGTGGGCTAGTTAACCCGGCTGGTATATGAAGTACAAATAAACAAGAGACCTTGTTTCAAACAATGTAGAAGGTGAGAGTATGCTCTATAGCAACTCCGTGCTCTCATTCACACACACAAATGCATGCATGTGCACACATGTGTACATATACATACATGCAGAGAGAGAAATTGCAAATTAAGTAGCAGTTCATTATACCTGTCATCTTTCTCACAGAAGTTCCTTAATTGATCTGGTTTAAAAACTACTTATAAGCTGCAAAATTTCAAGAATTATTCCCTGACATCCATGAACAAAGACCCATTTAATGCCAGTGTCAATATTGAAGCTTGACTTAAAAGGCTTGAAAAGATATGGCAGATGGCTTAACAGACAGACACTTAAGGATCATCACATATGATTGCTTAGCAATTTCATTTCATGCTTGAAAATTATTAAGTTTATGATTACACATTTGACAGTGTTAAAATATAAACAGCTGAGAGGAAGAAACTAATATTAATTTTAAAAGATTGATTTCTAAATTTTAGGATATTATACCCTGGATTTCATCGTGAGTACATTTTGTCAGATACTCACAGCTAAGGAACGTATTTTGAAAGTGTGGGTCTTGTTGTGGAGTAACAGCAGAGAAGAGCAGACACCAGCCTTAAAAACTGCAAGGCTTACAAAAGGAATTAATGCAGGTGGAGCTTGGTGGAATAGTACCGTGCAGCAATGTAAACTGCATTGAACGGACAAACACACATCAACATCTGGGCAGCTGGTAGACCCGTGGTCATAAGAGCAAGAGAGCTATCCTGCCCCCGACCAGCTGCAACACTCAGGAGAGCAAGCCCTGCACCTCACCACAGCAGTGCAATAGAGCCAACCTGTCAGCGGAGGTGTGGGTGAGCCAGCCCTGAAGCTGTGAGCATGGAGAGCTCTCCTCATCTCTCATCTGTCTTGTGGCAGCATGGTGGGGGAATGAGCCTCCTGTACCCCTGCTTCCTATCAATGCCTGAGAGATAAAAGAGCTGACCTGTGGTCCTAAGTGTGGGAGACCCATCCCAACCTCCATCAGCTGCAGCATTCGAGAGAGCAGGCCCTGTACCTCACCAGGCAGCACAATAGAGCCAGCCCTGTTAGTGCAGGTGTGGTGAGCCAGCCCCAAAATGGTAAACCTAAGAGAGTGTCCCCATTTCACATCTGGTAGGCCAACCCTACAGCTGCCAGGCCCAGACTCAGGATATGACTTGCCTGCCCCATCATTCTCCCCATCTATGATCTGCTGGAGCACATGAAGGCACCTGACTGCAGACCCAAAGCTGCAGGATCTCCACAACACAGGACAACAACATGATATCCAGGAGGAGCCCGAGCAAGGGCCAGCATCGATAGAGTAGTAGAAACCAAGCCTGGAACCAGACAATGACTCTTTGCAATGAACACAAGTTTCAAGTTAAGATAAATGGACAAAGGGATATAGCATGACTTACTGTCACACTGCAGCTTCCATGACGAGATTTTAAGTTTTGCCTTTTAAATTTCTTTTCTTTTTTCTTTTTCCTTTTTTCTCTTAAATTTTGTTTTATTTGGGGCATGTACAGGGCGGGAGTGGATGCAAAGGGACTGGAAATGAATGGATCAAGATACATGATGTAAAAGACACAGAATAATCATTAAAAAAAAAGTATGGTCCTTCATGGTGGAGAAGCATGGCGTCAGGAAATATGAGAGGCATCTGGTCATACTGAACCAGAGTCAACATCAGAGAAGTGAATGCTGGTCCTTATTTTTCCTTCTTATCACTCACAGTTAGGTGGGTCTTCCATTTTAATTAACTGATCTAGAAAGCTCCTCACATACATGTCCAGAAGTTTATCTCCTGGATGATTGTAGATCCTGTCAAATTGACAATTAAAACATCATGGTGTAAGAAACCTTAAAGGTATTCATTCTGGTCTTCAGGACAGGACTGCCTGTTCATTAACATACACAGACCCCAGTTTGAACAATGCCATTCCTCATTGTCTTCTAACTGCTAACACGCCCGTTAGTTGGTTATCCATGTGAGTAGTGTGTGCCACACTGATGCGTTCATTTCCACCCTGGAAGCCAGGAATAGTTTGCATGACTTCTGTCTAGAGAATTTTAATTGGATGAGAATTCAAATTCCCATGTCTTACTTCATCTCTTCATGCCTTTTTGCACACTTGAATGTTTTAAGATTTATTAAATCCAGGTGTTCAGTAACAGGGCTTACCCAATTTCGTCATGCCGATCTTATTCATTCTAGCATTACTTTCAAAACTCTTCTGAGTTAATATTTTCTTTCTTTGCCTCTTCTGGTTTGTTCTTGCTTATGATTTTGGTGTTGCTCGTTGGGACAGGGTCTGACAGAGTTCAAGAATGCCTGGACTTGCTATGTCTGGATCTGCCTTGAACGTCTGGCCTCCCCGTCCATTTCTTAACTGCTGCCCTACACTGTGGACCACCATGACCAGCTACAGTTACACTTTTGTTTGTTTAACTTGAGACAGAGTCTCCCTCTGTAACCCAGATTGACCTCAAACTCTCAGTAATCCTCTCCTCAGCTTCCCTGGTATAGGATTATAGGTGTCATTATCAAACCTAGCTTCTGAGACTTTCTTGATCTAAAATATTTTAGAAACTATATAATCTTATAAAAGTTATTTTTTTTGTGCTATATTGAAGAAAAGCATTGTATCGAATTGAGGCAAATTTTAAATTGCTTTCTAGTAAAGATCCTAATAAGCACAGAGCACTCTGCTTCTGGAATGAAAGTGGACAGCACAGTTATGCAACTCATCATCCAAAATATTGCAGCCTCACAATAAAATATTTTTGCTTAAATATTAGCATTCTGCTCATCTGCAAAGAAGCTACATGAAACAGAAAAAAAATGTTTTCCCAGGTGTCTTTTTGAATTAATATCACTAAACTAGACATAAAAAAAGGGAATGAGGTGTTGAAATGTGTAATTCAGGTCAAAATGTCAGTGCCTTGAACTTCCAAGACGTGTAATTAAAGAAAAGAGCTGAGTGTCTATGTGAGGTCAGCCTGGTTCTGACTCTGACCTCTGCTGTGTCTCATTTTTCTGTAGGTCGATGTAGGTGAGAGAGGCAAACGAAAAACAAGATGCAAACAGCTAGAGGTTGCTGTAACCAAAGAGCTATATTGTTAAGATAGTCCACGTGAGTCTATCTAACGGGTAACAGAATTTATTAAGATATAAATTGAGAAATATACTCACTAGTACGAACGAGTAAACAGCTGAAGTCCGTCCTCTGTTCTAACTGGGAGCAAATCCACCTGGCAGTTTCAACCAGACCAGAAGCAGGCAGCAGGGAGAAGGGCTCATGACCCTTCTCCCTTTCCTCTTAAGAGGTCAGCAAGAAGCACCGCCTCCTCGTGGTGGAGCAAATACCACTACATTAATTACTGCAATACCATCATTATATTACAGCAAATACCACTACATTATATTACTGCAAATACCATTACATATATTACTGCAAAACCACCTCAAACCAGTTGGAGCAGCACGGAAGACCAGGGTGACAGCTAACTGTCCTGTCCTTCATTACAATGACATCTCCACCATCAACTTGATTAGAATTCAAGATGCATGGGCTGAAAGGATGGAAGAAGTCACACAAATGGAAATCAAAGCAAGCAGAAATAGCTTTGTCATATCAGGTTGACTTTACATTACAAACTGTCCAAAGAAACATCATACAGCATTTCCTTCCTTTCCTTTTCTCTCTTCCTTCCTTCTCTCTGTTTTCCTTTCTTGGTCTCTCTGCCTCTGTCTGTGTGTCTCTGTCTCTGCCCTCTTTCTTCATATGCACTCTATTCTAATTGCTCTGTGTCTGTTCGTGCTAATTGTTTCCATGTCCATCATATTCTATTTGTCGTCTCGTGTTCTAAGAAAGAATTAACAAAAATCTGTGGCCACTTTACTTATGTAGCTTTGAAAACGTTCTTTAGCACTATGGCTAACTTTAAGATGTATGCATATGTATATGTATAATGTGTATCTGTATATGAATTTGTGCACACATGTGTGAATATAAGGGTTTTAAGGATATTTTGATGACTATAGCCACTTTTTGAAAAAAACGTGTTTTCAAGTTCCTTATTTTAACCAAACTGAGACAAATTCAACTCTAAAAATTTGGAGTTAAAAAGGAAAAAAAAATGTTCTCTTCTGTTTAAACCAGTTAAAGGCTCACAAAGCATTTTGAGGTTTACTGATGATCTTAGTGTGTTTCATTACAGCCTAGCCGTAATTTATCTTTTACAATGCATTTGGGGAAACATCTCATCTCTGTGCTTTCAATCTTTAGAGAAAGATAGCATTATCCAGGCAAATAGCTGTTAAACAACTAGCATGCTACTGTGAAGGTAAGTGGGTGATTCAAAAGGTAAAATGAACGAAGAACAACAAAACAATTACAATGCTGATTTGTAGCCTGCCCTTATTGACTTTGGAACCCAAATGAGAATGTTTTTAAAAAAATACAATCCCAAGTGTTTAATTAGAAAGAAGTCTCTAAATCTGAGCAAATAGTTAATTTAAATTTGTTAAGAAAATATGGCCCATGAATGTGTTTTTGCCTGTATTGATAGCTGTTTGATATTTAAGATATTTACATACATTTTTTTTCTGTGTTTCAGGTGCAGTGTCTTGGGGTTGATCTAAAAATATATTTGCTTTATATAGAAGACAACAATTTCTAAAGAAAAATAAGCAAATGGAACTGTCAGTAAGATAAAGAGATATAAATACATCTACAGTATATTTTGAATAAAGATTAAAGAAAAGGTAATGCTTTCAGATGAGGAGTGTTTTTACATGAAGAGTTTGTCCTAATGTAAAGGACTGATAAATAAAAAAAAATGAGAACAGGACCAGAAGTCAAAGAATGTTGTAAAAAGATGGTGAGAGCCCAATGATATAAATTTAGTATGATTAAAGTTTATTAAGCTTTTTTTTAGTTCAAAATCCAATTCTCTGAGATAAAACTAGTGTCTGATTCTCTCCTTTGAAGATTCCCAGATATGTCTAGGTTGTGTCTAGTTGACAGAAACTAACCAGGGATTTAGGACAGCTTAGTAGAAACGAAAACAAAGCATGAGACATCAAAAAAAAATAAGCAATACCCCACATAATCATTTCAATAGATAGAGAAAAGCATGTGATGATTGGATTTCCTGTGATGAAAAGAATCCTGTACTCTACTACTCAGGCATACAAGGAACATATCTCAAAATATTGACGTCGAATTTAAACAAACAAACAAAAAAAAGCCAGCCTCCTACTGACTAGGTATAGGTTTTCAGCTTTCCCCAGATTAGAAACAAGAAAGGATGTCCATTTTCACCACTCTTGTTAAGATAGTACTGGAGTCTTAGCAGAAACAATCAAGGGAAAGAAAAAAAAATAAACAAAGTGATTCTAAATTGAAAAGGAAGATGTTAATTTGGGCAAAATACAACACACACAAAATAGTAACATTTTTATGTTAATAGTAAAATTACTCAAAAAGAAGTTAAGAAAGCAATCCCATGCTCAAATAGCTACAAGAATAGCAATAGCCGAGGCAATATTTGTCTACAGTGAAAATTATGGAACATGGATTAAAGAAATTATGGGGGACATAAAAATGGAAGGATGTTAGGTTTGTGGATCAGAAGAATAAAATTTGTGGAATACGCTGGAAAGATGGTCCAGCACTGCTGTGTACTTGCTGCTTACAGTACCTACACCAGCCAGCTCACAACCACCTCTTATTTCAGTTTCAAAGGACTTACCACCCTTTCTGCCTCCTTGGCACATACATAGTATGTATGCATGTACTCAGGCTCCCACACACACATAAAATAAAAATAATAAAACTTTTAAATGTGTTGTAAAAATGACCACACTACTCAAAGAAGTATGGAGATTCAATGCAATTCTCATCAAAATAAATATGTCTGGCTCTAGCGTGATGGCTCTGCAGTTAAGAGCACGTGTGTTTTCACACATATGGCACACACACACTCACATAAATAATAGTACATCTCTGTGAGTTTGAGGCCAGCCTGGACTACCAAGTGAGTTCCAGGAAAGGTGCAAAGCTACACAGAGAAACCCTGTCTCGAAAAATCAAATATATATATATATATATTATATATATATATATATATATATATATATATATATATAACACACACACACACACACATATATATAGTACATTTAAACAAACAGGTAAGCAAAAAATTACTTTCATAATAGGAAAAAAGTCCTCTAAGTCCTATGAAACCACAAAGGATCTAAATAGCCTAAATTATACTGAGAGAAATAAATAAACTCCAAAACAAATGACCAAAAACTCCAGATGAGAAGGACACCACGTCAGGAAAGGACTTTTGAGTCATGAAAGGAACTAGAAAGAGGGTTTTCTAGCTTCAGCTCTCTCGTGACTTATGGAGAGTGTGAGTGTAGAAAAATGCAATTGATAGTGAAAGGGTAAGATCCCAAGAGACGTGTCCCAGCCTCAGAATGGCTGTTCTAACCACGGAGAAACTGACTGGGAGGTAGTTTGATGCTGGGCAAATGTTTCTTTGAATGGCTATGTTAAATTAGCTGTGTGATGCTTTACTGGTGAGTTATTATAACAAAGTGATTTTTATATAAAGAAAAGAAAAGAAAACAACAACAACAAAACCTGTGTCAGCACCACGACACCCGATAAAGCTGTAGTGTGTAAACTGCTGGTATTGTCAATGCGCTGTGACTCCCAGCCACACCACCAGTTGTAAGTGATACACTACCTCGGTCAGAGCAGGTCATTCCGAGTGTCCTTCAACATTACACCCAGGATGAGGACTGTGGGAATGGAAAGGAAAAGGTCTTGGATAACACTGAAAACAACAGATCATTTTCAGTAGCCTAAGGGTTCATAAGGTTCATAGTCAGAATATTTTAAAGACAGTTTTGAAAAACAATCCTTGCAGACACTTCTCAATCCAGCGGTTGTGCAGAAGTAAACTACCAGGACCAGAAGAATCAAGCTTGAGCATTTCATGACATCACGTGGAAACATGAAATCCCCTGTGCTCTTCATGGCCATAAGCAAAGCACACTTATTCAGCCATTTTATCAGTGTGAAATGGGGAGAGCGCAGATGTTATTTAATTACCTCTGTTTCCACCAGTCAGACAATACTCCGAAACTCTTTCTCATAGCAGACAACTTAGTACCCACAACAGACTTTTCAAACTCTAATTTTACCAAGATTCGTTCTTTTTTTTTAAGCTCTCAAATTCCAATCCTCAATTCAAATCGCAAGTCTTAGAGTGAGCAACATCATTAGAAACACATGGACTCGGAGGGAGTGACCCAACTCAGGAGCATTAGTGCCTATGAGGAGTGTAATTATGATGCACATCTACAAATGTGCAAGTTTGAAGAGATCAGTCCTGAATTCCCACGTCCAGCTCCCATGGAGAGCCACGGAGGCGCAGAAGGTGACTGGCGGTGGTGGTGGTGGAGGGCCGTGCTTTGGGGGGCCACGCTCTGGAGGGCCGCGCTTTGGGGGCCGTGGGTGCCTCTGCCTGCAGCTTGTGGGCCTCACCCACTCTTCAGTTGCAGAGTTGCTGCTTTCATTCTGTCCGAGAGTTCCTGACCAGACACGTCAGCGAAGAAGGCAAGGAAAGACCAAACAGCCAAACCACTTTCAGAAGAATACACTAGCAACTAGCAAATAAAGTATTTTCTGATGGGAACTGAATCGTCAGGTTAAGAAACATCTTCCTACCTCAAAAGCGGAATTCAAGAAGGGAGATACTCACTAATTAAAATTCAAATGCATGTATGAATTAGTGAAGCAGTAAAATAAAACCCACTGAAATTCCATAGTTCCCTAAGTCTCTCCAAGGACACCTGACTTGCTTGTCATTCAGGAGATATTTAAAGCAGATCACAGCCCCATGCCATTGTATTTCCATCTATGTTTTCGTGTGCATCTCTTTAAAATCAAAGGAAGTTTCCTTTCTTTATAACCACCATATTGTGTGACTAAATTTTTTTTTTTTTTTTTTGGTTTCAAGACAGGGTTTCTCTGTGTAGCTTTGCGCCTTTCCTGGAACTCGCTTTGGAGACCAGGCTGGCCTCGAACTCACAGAGATCCACCTGCCTCTGCCTCCCAAGTGCTGGGATTAACGGTGTGCGCCACCACCGCCCGGCTTAAATTTTTAAATAACAATTCACTACTTTAAAGAAAATACAAGAGGCATCAGGAGTTCAAGGTCATCCTCAGATATTCATAGATTTTGAGGGTAGCTTGAATACATAAGATCCTGGGATTCTGTCAAAAAAAAAAAAAAAGACAAAGAAAATACTTCCTGGTTCTATAGCACCCATTGCAAAATAAATTACATATTAAAGGATATACATATTAAAGACATAAAGCTAAAATTGAAATAAGGATAGGATGGCAAAATTAAGCCATCAACAAAAGCATTAAACACAAGTGCACCCTGAAGGCCTTATTCTAACTTTAAATCCAACTTCTTGCTTCACTGGGCCAGGCAGGCAGAAAATCTGCCAGTCACAAGATTCAGTGTCTATAAAGGAGAAACAGCATCAATTCTCTGGAGAACATAGCTTTTCCCGTCGCTAAAGTCTGTGAAGAATTTCTCCTTGATATCTTCATGAAGAAGACAGTGTGAGATTTATTAGACAATACACTTTACAAAATCCCCACAATAAATACAAAGCCATTTTCTGCTGCTCCTGTAGCGGGCCCAGCAGCAGGACACAACGGAGAGTTGAGGTTCAGTTGAGCAAATGTCATCCGATAAGGGCCAGAGCCTCACCTCACCTCCACTGGCTGCCACCATCCCGAGACAGAGCATAAAGCCCATTCATTTCAGATACGCGTTTAATTTCCCTCGCAGACTCCCCGCCTCCCAATTCCCCCATTAATAACACAGTCCTCATTTTAAAAACTCAAATCCAGCTGTTACTACTTTTAAAGTGCTGTTATCCATCGCAACTCAGCATGACACCAAATGTGTCTTCCACATTCATTCATCATTTGTGAATTTGGCCCGGACACTGGATTTTCTTCCCCCGTTGTTCAGAAGGGTGCAAATGCCAAAAGCAATCAATCTATGCAGCAAATCAATGTGAACAGCCATTAGGGGGAAGCACTAACCGTGCAGCATTTTTTTTTTTTAATAGCAGCCGAATTTGTCTTTGCATCTAATGACTACAATAGCCATGCACTAAACGGGCCACCTCCCTTAGTTTATTAAAAACAACAACCAAAAAAAAGAAAGAAAAAGAAAAAAAGAAAACAAAACCCAAACCTCTTCCCCTAGCTTTGCAGTTTCCAAGCCGCAGGAACAGCTTGAGGCTGGGGGTGGTGATCCTGCTCTGTCGGTGATGCCTCGGTCGGGCAGCCCAGGCATCCTCAGCTCAACACACACACCCCTCCCGCGCTGCATGGATCCTCCTTAAGCACTGGCTTCCCAGCATCCTGCTACCTACTGAGGATATCTGTGGAGGTGCAAAAATGCAATTTCTTTGTGTCCTCTGTGAGTGTGACATCGCTCATCGTGTTTTAAAGATTTCCTCTTGGCTTCCGCTAACAGCCTTTGCTAGCTTCCCGCAGTCCTGCTTAGCACACGCCTAAATAAACCTGTTTGATGCTACCATCTCTCAGGAGTCCAATCAGAAAACATCCCGAACATCATATATTTATGTGAGCTGACAGCGAGAAACAATAAGGAAAAAAAATAAGAAAATCTGGGTATGTAGACAACTTCTTATGAAATGTAAGAAAAAGAATGAAAAGGAAGCAAAAATATTTGGGAAAATTTAAACAACCCACAGTGGTAAAATATGTCCTATTCACACATTTCATGTTTTCCTGGGTAGAACATTCTCATTTTTAAAACCCCAGCAACAGCTCCAAGAAACAAATGTCTTTGAAAATTCTGTTTCAGGAGAACACCCCTGTATGCCTTTGAGATTTTTTGCCTTCTGAAAATTATTGCAAACAGCTCGAGAAACACCAGTGCAGGAAACAGAATCAAGGTAATGGATGGCCTTTAAAAGAAGGGGATAAAAATATTCAAGAAATACTATGTTCAAGTCACTAATGTTAATACTTAGGAAAAAATTATTCCCTGTAGGCAGGAAAGTAGGCAAGATGCCTGAGTGTAACACATAAAATAACAGTATCA
Organism: Peromyscus leucopus; assembly: GCF_004664715.2. NCBI lineage: Eukaryota > Metazoa > Chordata > Mammalia > Rodentia > Cricetidae > Peromyscus > Peromyscus leucopus. Next base: position 267,784 of record NW_023505223.1, on the reverse strand, counting down.
GAGAAATAAACTTAGAAAGCCAGTAGGAATTCTAGATGATTTTAGGGAGCTGTCAGAGAGAGCATCCAGCACATTGAAGAAAGCTGTTAATGCCATACAAGAGCTGGAGACATCAGCTCACCTTTATCTTCCAATAGACCACACAGAATTTGTCATCTTTAGCCTGTGATATCTATATTTATAATTAAATACTTTATGAGTGCCCCAAATATAGTCTTAATTTGAAGTCTTCACATTAATATGCCTAGGGTTGTCTTACTTTTGTTTTGTTTTGTTCTTTTCTTTCTTTGGTATTTGCTTCCTAAAATCCAAACCACAAATTATACGTGCTTCACAACAACTCTGTCTTGATTGAAGGCTTCATGTTCGTACTGTGTTCAGTACCTGAAGATTACAGTACAATCAAGGAACTCACAATTACATTTCAAAAAATTAAACTGGAGTCTAAAATTTGGATAGTGTCTTGGAAAAGTTCAAACTCCATATTAAAAACAGAAAGGATTTGTGATTTAGAGGCCATTCTATAGAGGATGATGTGTCACAGAACCCTCAGTAAAAGTGGGAAGCTCATGCAGAATGTCCAGCAGAGATGCGTAGAAGTCATTTCTCTTTGCTTATGATGGATTGTACAAGCCATCCTTCTGGCCACACCCAGTGCACAATCCGGAAGGTGTATTGGACATGCACTCTTTATTGCCACTGGGGAAAGCAGGGTGGTTTACTCAGTGAATGCATCAAAAACCACAGCAGAAGAAACCAACCACTAAGATCAGTGTACAAGAGGAATCACTCCAGGAAGATGTGGGCATGATTAAAGTTTTTGGTAATAAGCTGTTCCTTGCTGCTTTAGAAGTTACATTGCTTCAACTACCAACTCTTAAAATGCACAGAGTGCCCTTCTGGAACTCATCCACTTCTCCATCCACCATAGCTGACTCTTTTTTCCCTCCTAATTAAGGGCTTCCAGTTCTTAATTGCCTAAATCTCTCTGGGGAAGTCTCAATTCACAAATCACAGATTGATTTGTTTGTGGTGGGACAAAATTACTGCTTTCCCTGTAGTTTTAAATTCTCTTCTAAATACCTGTAAGAATCTATGATTGGGGTCATTCTTTATATAAAGTAGTAGTATATTACAGAAGGGAGATTCTTAATGGCTAATCCATATTTAGACTCACCATAGGCACAGAACCCCGAGTTTTATAATCAGGCTTCAAGACTGGAATCAAAAGAAGAATGGGGATTAGAGAAGATCCTTTAATTCCCTACATGATATTCTAATTTGAAGTAATAAATGAGAGTGAATATATTCTCTCTCTCTCTCTCTCTCTCTCTCTCTCTCTCTCTCTCTTCCACTCTCTCTTAAGTCTAATTCTTCACATTTTTTGTGAAGTTCACAGAGTGTCCTGAATATCCTCAGAAACTAGTTTTCAAATAGCACTTTCTAGGTCTTCATGGCCAACAAAATATCTTCTTTAAATCTAGAACAAAGAATACCCAATGACTTCAGCAGCAGCATATTCTACACATCAATGCTGACATGCTCGATGTCTGTAGAGCTGTTTATCTTACAGAGAAGTGATCCGTTTTTCTGCTCCTTCCCTAGCCAAGCAATGTCAAGAACATTACATTTTCTATTATGATTACTAGCAAGACATAGAATTATTTTCTCAAATCCTGGGCATCAAGCTAGAAACACAGGAATTGAGAATACTCCTTCTTTGGAGGCAGGATGTCTAGAATGGTAGTAGTTATTTGGACATCAGTTAAATAGCCTGGTAAATGTTACTCATTGGAATGGTAAGAAATTTTATATTCACTTCCATTAGAGTTGACATCATCAGGACACAAGTTTCATACCCTACACTTGGATTACAGCAGTTCTTAAACAAAAACAAAAAGATGAGCTATGACAGCTTAGAAGTCACAACAGATGTCAACTGTCTGCACGCTAGCTTTGTCAGAACATCCTATGGATTAGCAGAAGTTGTGTTAGAATCACCAAAATTTACCGTGGGATTGTTCATTCATTTTCTTTCTCGTCTCTTTGCACGATCAACTGATTAAAAGCTAGTGACATGAATATCCCTTAGAGAACTCCACTCCCTGGTCTTTGCTGTGGCTTTTCATCTGAAAATGCCTGTGACTCATGCTGTCTTGCCACAAGAGGCAGTTCAGCTGCCCGTTTCTACCACGTGACCAAGACACTCCATGTACCAGGATCCCAAGGACTTTCTCTGCTTTAGACGTTCCATCTAATCAGTATGAAAAATGTCCATCGTAGTAAATGCCACTTTAATTACAAGCTTGCTTCAACTGGATTAGATTCAAAATAAGCATGCTTAAGACAAAAATTAGATCGGAAAAGCAAAACTAGCAATAGAGCTACTGGGACAAGAGTCCATTTTTATTTCACGATTAAGTGATTTTCTTTTCTAATTCTCATTTTAATATGTAGACAATTATCTGGTGGAACACACTGGCTCACAAGTCATTCCGTTTCCTTTCCTGGTTTACTGTCTCTCTCTTCATTTCAAGGCACCTGAAATTTTGATGCAAGAGGAAAAGACCGCAGACAAGCAGCGTGAACAGGGCACTTCAGTCAGATTGGGTTTCAAATTCTGGCTATAACGTTTTTTAGCAAAATAACCCACATGCCATATTATTTCTCTATGCTTTACCTCTTCAGTCCTAGGGTAGCAAGAGATAACACTTCTTTCATAGGGTGATTTTAAGGATACAGGAGTGAATGTCTGTAATGCCTTTGGCAGATGGACTGGCAAATATAGTAATATCACCTAAGATTATTGAAATCAGAAGGAGGAGGCTTACTTGGTTCATGTGTAAATCTGGGATGCAGAAGACAAGCTCCACTCTCGCTCTGGCTTGTATGAACTGTGAGACCGAAGCAGGCAGTTTCAACTTTGTGTGCTGTGTTAGTAAATCTAACACTGGGGTAAAAAGACCTGTGTGACAGGTATGGTTCCCGGGCACCATGTCAACTAATACTAGCCTCTTCTAAAAGATTACGTCAGCTCTACTCATCTAAGTGGAATAAAGTAACCAGGAAACCTTCTCTGAAATGCCCAGGGAATAATTAAGGGAATAACTATTACTTAAAGATTTCCAGGGCCGTCCATTCTCTTTTGAGCCCTATGGCCAGGAACAAAACCTCTTACCAAAAAACTCAAGTTGTAAAGAAGCAGACATCTCACTGTTGGCGAGGTGTGGAGTGACTAGAACAAGCGGAGTCAGAACCACATCTTTCTATTCTTTATTCATTTGACAGATGTAGATCCATCACAGGGCAACCAGGGCAGCTGACCCGAGGCTTGTGACGAATGCTAAACCACAGCAGTGTGTTGCTGATAATGTGGGAGAACCAAACACCTCAGCTGTTCTAAAAATGAGACTTCCTTTTCTAGTCGGAGATAAAATACTATCTAGGAAGCAGCTGCATTATAATAGGATACACAAAAGAGAGTACATGGTGGTTAATTTTATGTCACAGCGTGACCGAGTTAAAGTAAAGCTACTCTGGGGTACCCATGAGGTTGTGTCTATAAGGTGCTCCTGTGAGTGAGTGAGTGAGTGAGTGAGTGAGTGAGTGAGTGAGTGAGTACGAGAGTGTGTCTGTGAGGGAGCTTCTGTAAATGATTGAGAGAGAGGGAGAGAGAGAGAGAGAGAGAGGAGAGAGAGAGAGAGAGAAGAGAGAGAGAGAGAGAGAGAGAAGCGCACCTGTGAGGAAGTTTTTGTGAGGACTGAGTATATGTGCTTGTGTGTATGAGAGTGTGCCTGCAAGGGAGCTTCTGTGAGCTTGGAGCGTGTGTGTGTGTGTGTGTGTGTGTGTGTGTGTGTGTGTGTGTGTGTGTATGAGAATGTGCCTGTGAGGATGTGATTGTGGGTATGCTCACCTGTGAGATTGCCTGTGAGGCTGTGTCTGTGAGTGCCCTTCTGTGACTAGCATTGGAGTCAGTGGCTGAAGACCGTTTCTTACTAAGCAGCAACATCTAATCCACTCAAGGTCTTAATGGAGCAGGAAAGTCAAAAGGATGGCACTTTCTCTCATTCCTGTCTTAAGCTTCCCTGAGAGTTCTTGCGTCTCAGACCTTCAGACAGCAGGACTCACCTAACACCTACCATCACATAGGAAGCCCTGGTCAGGTCTCTAGCTGATAGACTGTGTTCTGGCTCTTTCAGTCTCTATCACCACACAGGACATTCCCTAAATATACTTCCTTCTGTATCTTTACTGTTCCTACATGTTCTGTTTGTTTGGAGACCCCTCTATAGATAGCGATCTGCTAGAAGGCCTTTGTGTGTGATAGTTTTTAATCACTGTCCTCAGTGTTTGCTGCTCTCTGTGAGGGGTTCATATTTCCCCATTCCCTTGGTGGCAGGTTTAGCCAAACAACTTTATTTTGCCCAAGGAAATGTGAGCAGTGTGCTCTGACCAACCGAGCTCCTTAAAGGGTTCGCTCTAATGCTTCCTTGGTGAAGGTCAGAGTCTGTGATGGGCACTGATTTAACTAGCCTCTTGTTTGATGACATGATGTATATAAGCAGAGTACATGGCAGCATTTCATCGTTTTGTCACAAAGCACACAGTCTTCAACTTTAGTTTGCAATCTACATAAACATGCACACACACAAACAAACATACTTGGACATACTCACACACATGCACACACACATATACATCCTTCGTATATATTTACTTCTCTAGATGGTTGAGTAATTCTCGGTCTTTTGTTATCTTCTATGAGATAATTCAGCTTCTTAATGCGGCTGGAATACTTGGTGCAAATGATACCGTGGTGCATGAAAGGACTTCATCAACTTCTAATTAGAAATGGAATCACTATGTGGACAGCATGATGAAATAGCCCAGTTTTAGTAATGTACCGCAGAAACTGGCTTAGGGAAAAGTTTATTGTAAGGGTAAGATAACACGCTCAGGGCTGGGCATGGTGTACACCTTTAATGCAGCACTTGAAAGGCAGAAGTAAGTAGATATCTGTGAATTGAGGCTAACCTAGTCTACATAATGAATTCCCACCAGCCAGGGCTACACAACAACTAAACCAAAAATAGTAAGATCTAATTAAACGCATTTAAAAATATTTCCCTAACTTCTGAATCAACATTGTTTGGTGGAACTTTTTGTAGTGATGGGGGAATTCTAAGTCTATGTTATTATTTCAGTAGCCATTCTCTATATGTGGCGATTAGAGATTTGAAAACCTGATTAAAAAAAAAAAAAAAAAAAAAAACCTAGAGAAACCAAGCAGATGATAAGCTTTAAGTTTACTGGGGCCTTGGCTGTGCTTAGCTGATAGTATGCTTGCTTGGGTGCCTGGACTCTATAAATGAGCTGTGGTGGATGAACACCTGTAAACCTAGCACTAGAGAGGTAAAGGATGGAGGATTAGGAGTTCAAAGTCATCCTCAGCTACACAGGGATACATGAGAAACCTGTCCAAAAGGCAAAGACACCCCCCCCGCGCCGCGCGCGCGCAAAATTTATATTTAAATACATATTATTGTAGCTACTGAATTAGATGGTAAACCTCAGGTTCTGTCTTAAGAAAATATCTTTTCCTAATAACTGAATTCTGTTTATGTTGCTCTATATGGAAATAAGAACTCTCTCTCTCTCTCTCTCTCCTCTCTCTCTCTCTCTCTCTGTGTGTGTGTGTGTGTGTGTTGTGTGTGTGTGTGTATCAATATCTACCTTATTATCCAGTATGCAACTGCCTTACCTCAACTATTCAGGTAGTCATGCTATTGTAGATCCAAGAAATTATTGCCTGTTCCATGTCAGGTTCACAGAGGGTACTCTCAGTGGCTCTAGTCAGTTATGTGGGGAAAATCTTACAGCAAAACTTTTTCCCCAAGATATTCCCTATGTGCAAGTACAGTAGCACATCCCCAAATTGTAAGTCAAAGAGCCTGTCCAATTCATTCAGAAAGAGCCATTCTTAAATTATCCTAACAACTTCCAATGTCATATTAACAAGTCTTTATATTTTATGTTCTCAATTGCATATTAGAAATCAGACTTCTAACTTCTTCAACCAAATTTTATTTATCCTGGACCATTAAATTGAAGCTAAATCTATATTTCAATCCTATTATGTACTTAAGGCAATTAAGTTCAGAGTTTTCAAAGGACTTGTCTCACTATAAAAATATTGTTTCTGGGATTTCTTGTAATTGCAAGAACATGGAACCTGGAAAATAATGATTCCAGGTAGTGAAGTCATAATTATCTGGGAGGCTGAAGGCTGATTCTCTATGAAGAAAACTTGGGCACTTCCTCTACCTTCTATAGACTTGGCCTTCCCAGTGGGTCTTTTTCAGGTTGAGAGGTTAGAACAGTTTCCACCAACACGTGCTACATTGGACCTACCTTGTAGAGGCTTACTCCTCACTCGCTAATTAATTAAGGCATTTAATCTTTCTGAATGCTGTTTGTGGTATGTCCTTCTCCACTCCACTGCAGGGCATCAGGAAGAGCTGATTCTACTTCTGAATGCCCACATTAAAAATCAATTCCCTCTAGACCTTAAGACAAAATCACTGAAGGGCATGCCCCCAGTAAACGATTATTGGTATTATGCTCACTGAGTTTTAAAATAAGAAAGATAATTTTATCCAAAGAACAATAGTTTCTAACAAGTGCAAGGGCTCTTGGAATGAAGTCTAGGGCCATTTAGTAGGGATGAGCCATCCATAACAAACACATCGACACAAAATAACCACCCTAAATGTTAGTATTTGAAGACTTCTATTGAGAAATATAACATGATGAAAATGGTTAAGTTTAAGATCAAGGTCCCTTCTGCAGGTACGGTTTATGTGCCCATGTCGACTATTATTAAATGAGCAAAGTGTTCAATGGCTATGAATCAGCGGCCAGAAGTGCTGAGTTTTTGTCCCAGGGTGTGAAGGTTGCTCAGATGCTGAACGGTAGAGTGTTTCCAGGATTTAAGCAGCATCTACCTTCAGCCCACCTGGGCACAATTCACAAACCTCCCAGGCACCTTCTGAAAGAACAGTGAGTCACACAGAGAGCTCCTACTGTGAGCTTGGGTGTCCTTTATGCAGCTAGCAGCAGAGGGGTATGAACCAGGACTTTTTCTTCCACAGAGGAAGAAATGCCCTCATCAGTTAGCTGCAAATTATATAGAATTGGATATTTGAGGTGATGTTTAAGTTGAAAATTAAGCTAGGCCATGATGGAGGATGCCTGTAATTCCAGTACTGCGGATGTGGAGACAGGAAGGTCAGGAGTTCAAGGCCAGCCTCAAATACATAGTGAGTCTAAGGCCAACCTGGACAAAGTAGGGCTTGTCTCAAAAGAAAATTAAATTGGACAGTTTGAAAACATATTAACTATTTCAAACACAAAGCCTACAGAGGTGATGGCAATTTTCCAAAGCTGCTGACCAGTGTGGGAAACGCGCAAGCACAGGATTCTGACTCTCAACAAAAGAACGTCAAAACGTGGGAGCACTTGCCCTTTTACAATATTTAATGTAAAATGCCTGTCAATCTTATACAAGTTGTACCTAATGTTAAATATAACACAAGAAAATTATCTATTTCCTAAAACACAAATAAAGCAGGAGTCAGAACGAAGTGGATTTAACGGGAATGTGTTTCTCATTTGTTGTGTCTTTAATTCCAGGGGGAACGTGTAAAACTACACAGCCACGTCAGCAATTTTCGTTGCTCGATGATGGTAACGGTTAGGAATTTGCTCCAGGGAAAAGAAAGTGGAAGTCTCCACAGTGCTGCAGCTTGCCACTGGTGCAGGTTTTTAACTGTTCACTCCCACACGAGCAGACAGTGGGAGATGAGAGGGAGCTGCTTGGACATCACGCGCTCCGTGAAGCTTTCTTCCATTGCTTTGTTAGGTCTCTGCTAACTCAAGTACAGATGCGGTTCTGTTATTTCGTCTTCAAAGCCACTTTAGAGTTTTCTTATTTAGGAAATATTCCCATTAGTCTTTGCACACAAGATGTCTACATATACATGTAGACTCAGACTTATTTTTGTATTCAAGCAAAACGTCAATTTATTCCAAGTTGCAGAGTCAGTTCTATCTGAAAATACCAGTTCTCCACACTGCTGATGACTCCTCCTTCTCCCTTCCCAAATTACCTATTGTCCAGTCTCTTTCTTCCTGAACCATAGGAATGAGTCCACCTACTCGGGGATATGAGCACAACTTAACTGTAGAGCATATTGATGTGTTAGAAACAAGAAAAATAAGACAAGAGCCTTCACATAATAACAATAGCAATGGTCAGAGCACTCATTTAAATCAGTGCATTTCATCAAGCAACCCAAACATTAACGATGCAAAGGCTAAAGGAGAATTTAGAGTTAAATCAACATTCTACCCGGGGGGATAAAAAACAAGGGAAGGGGAGGGGTGAAATTGAGCAGATGCTATTACGCTACCCACATCAATGTCAGCCTGTCTTTTTCCCTAAGCTTGCTTTCCATTCTCTGATTCTCCAGCCTCCCATGAAGAAGAGAAAAATCCCCTTGAAGCTGAACTAAATTCATCAGCAAACAAAATTCCATTCATTTGATAAAATGCTAAATGGAAAAAGGCAGGTTTATTTTAAGCCGTCAACAGGCTGTTTTAGTTAACATGCACAGGGCACAAGACAGGAGTTCGGTTGCTAGAAAATGGTTGGCATGTTTCACGGGCTCCATGTGACGGGAAATGCATCTGTTCATTTTAATAGTGAAATAGAAGAACAAGAAATAAACAGTACAGGCCATGTTTGGTGAGTCACGGCGGAACACAGGGCCAAAATAACCTATGCTTCTTCAGCATACTTTATTAAACCTCATTATTATGACATTAGCCTTTTCTTGTAATTGAAAAAAATCCTTATCTAATAGTGATGTTTGTTTATACCTTAATACATATTCATTGTAAATTGGAAAATGTAAAAATAATATTAGAATCTGCTTTAACATGAACACACACACACACACACACACACACACACACACACCAGTGCCTGTAATGTCTGCTACCTACATAGAAGGGTCTTAATGTTTATTTACTGAACACATCAAAGCATGTTTTCATTTACAAATACAGGATCACGCTGTGTATATAACTTGCTTTTCATTGAAATATTTCTCATACAAATATTTTATGTTACTAAAGGCTCTTCTTTGGCATCATTTTGATGTTCCATTATTATGGGACACAGAAGCTGTGTGGAACTCCGCAGGACTTCCTCAGTGGCCTGCACCAGCACCCCCAGAGAGGCCGATGCTCTGAGATGCTTATGAAATTCAAACAGGTTTAATACCTTCGGCTTGGATATCCAAACTTATTTCTCTGGTTTGAGCTACTGAATGAAATGTATTAGCATTTATGAACAGACTTAATTCTCCTTCAGCCACCAGTCAGGAATTTACACTGCTTAGCGGAAAACAACTGTGCCATACTCAGATATCTGCAGGACAATGGCCAAGGACAGCAACCTCTTCAGCAGTCCCTCCCCGCACACACACAATACCCCATGATAGTCCTCAGAGAAAAGTAAGCGTGGACATCGTCTCCACAGCACCAGCGAACTTGAGGTTGCTGCTCTGTGACAAGAGGCTAGGACAAAGTGGCGATGCTGAGGGGCTGGAGAAGGGCCTCAGTGGGTTGCCGCCAAGCCTGAGGACTCGTGTTCAGTCCCTGGTACCCACCTGGAAGGAGGAGAGGACTGACTCATGCAGTGTGCACACCGCACACGCACGTGCACATGCACGGGGCAGGGGGTGTAAATGAATTAATTTTTAAAAGAGTGGCACCAGACTGAAAGAATATATTGCAGTGAAGTTTTGGATTATATGCTTTAGAGGCTGAGAAGGTCAAAACATAAAAATAAGAAGTAGCGAACATGGTTGGTCTCTTCGAAGAACTCATTTGAACCGCTGTCTTCAATCAGGACACAGTGGAAAATAGGGGAATTCAAGTTAAAACAACAGAGGGCCAACAGATTCTAGATGATGCTGTAAAATTCTCAGCTGGAAGAAGAATTTTGGTATCAACAAGAAAACTGAGATGTCTGCGAGTTCACCATCACAAGCTGTACTGGGGAGCTGAGACCTAATGAAGAGAGTGCATCTGGCATTCACAAGGCTCTGGGTTTTATGCCCAGTAGACAGAGAGACAGAGAAACAGCAATCGGCTTACCTGGCCCCGCTCCTCTTTTAATGCAGCACCTCATCTGAACCCACTATCAGACCATGCTACAGGATGAAAGCACATTCCACAGCCATGCTTAACTTGCAGGGAAAATAACTTAAGTACGTGACCAAGTCAGTTCACGGGTTGGTTACTCAAGGTGTTACAATCCAACTGAATGACACTGCAGATAAACAGATCTAAAAGTGTATAATAACTTATCCGAAATAGTTTATGTCTTGTACACTTAACAAACCAAGACAGGTATTGCTATTCGGCGGTAGATAATGATTTACACAGTGATCGGGGACCAGGGTTCACTTTGTCTTCTGTGTTTATCATCTGCTGCCAGTCACTAGACGTTTGGTCTTTCATGTACCAGTGGATGAAAATGGGGTTGTGAAGAGGGTATCCCTGCTTGTTGAAAACTTGAATTAGAAACAGCATCACAAGATTCAGACTTGAGTCTAATTGCGTGGTGGGTGGGATAGGAAGTCCAATTGTATACTCAAGAAGAGGAGGGAAGCTACTGCTACCTGACCTTCTTTAACACTGATTGTACTGGGAAGATTGAAGTAAGCTCTAACTGCAATCTGACAGTACTGTACACCAGCAAAAATGCATTCACGCCTTAGTGAATAAACATCCATTTTCAGTGGTTGCCAAAAAAGCAATACATTTGGGCCCAAGCTGCTGCCGAGGGTCATGTCTGGGTCCGTGGTCAGCAGCGGCTGGGTCTGCGTTGATGTCTGTGGCCTGTGTCACTTCAAGGGCCATGGGAACCATGCGTGATGAAATCAGAAGGCCATGTTAAGCCAGCCTTGCCTTTTGCTGGCCCAGGGAAGCTGGAGAGCTGGCCCTGATCCTCAAGGAGAGCTGGCCCCTGCACTCCAGAGAAATGGCCCCACCCCTCACCACAGGTGAGGGTGAACTAACCTTGATGGCATGAGTGTAGAGGAACTGGCTTTGCCCCCTTGCCTGAGGTGGGTGGCCCTAGTGGCCTGGACTGACCAGCTCAGCTACCACCCCAGGCCCACAGCTGGGACTTGGGTTGGCCCACCCTAACATCTACCCCATCTAGGACCTGCTGGAGCTCATGAAAAGACTGGTCCTGTGGAACAGTACCTGCAGGATCTCCATGACTCTGGTGGCTGGGGTGGCCAAGGGAGATCCAGATGATGATGATGTACCAGAAACTGGAGGTCTTGAACATCGCAATGAACATTTGTTAGTGATGTGGATGGGACAAAGGGTACACTGTGTGACACACCACAGGCCCCGATGCCACCAGGATGAATGAAGTGTTGGAGAGGCAGGAAGGAAAAAGCAAAGAGGTTTTTTCTGCTTGTTTTGTTTTGTTCTTGTTTTTGTTGGCTTGTTTGTTTTGTTTTGTTTTGTTTTGATTTTTTAAAATTTTCTATGGGGGGTGCTGCAGGGGCAGGGGGAGGATGTGGGGGGACAAGGAGTTGAGTGGAATCGGGGTGCATGATGTGAAATTCCCAAAGAATCAATCAATAAATTATATTTTTTTAAAAAAAATGCAATACAGTTTCCAAGTTGAATAGGCAAAAAACCTCTCAAAATTTTCTTTAACTATCACACTGCAAGATACTTTTCAATTTCTCCTCTGTATGTGAATATATAAGGTTAGCTGCCATTTATAATGTTAGTAATATTGTACATACAATAATATTCTTAAATTTTTTTTGTTTTAGAAAATGAAAATAATTCAAACAAGGGGGAAAAACCACAAGTGAGAAATGAAAAGCAAAACAACACATCCATTACCATACCACCAGCACCAGTACCACCAACACAACCAGAGCAGAGACACCTTAGTTTTTGTTTCTTGTTGCTGTGATAAAATGCCACCACCGCCCCCAAAGTAAGTTAGGGTCAATTATTTTCAACTTGCATTTCAGGTTACAGTCTAACACAGCTGGGAAGTCCAAGTGGCAAGAATTTAAAGCAGCTAGTCACACCTACATTCCCTTTCTCCACTATGATGCAGTCAAACCCCTCCTTAGGGAATGATGCTACCTGCAGCAGGTGGGTGTAGTGCTTTGAAAGAAAATGAACCCCCAAAGGAGTGGTACTATTAGGAGGTGTGGCCTTGTTGGAGGAAGTGTGTCCCTATGGGGCACACGTTGCCATGATCCTGTCATGATGACAATGGACTAAACCTCTGAAACAGTAAACAAGCCACTCCAATGAATTGTTTACTTTCTAAGAGTTACCCATGGCATGGTGTCTCTTCACAGTAATAAGAACCCTAACTAAGACAGCAGGTCTTCCACTTCAATAAACTAAGCTAGGAAAATCTTCATAGGCATGGCAACAGGTCAATCTAATCTAGATAATCCTCATTGAGCCTCCCTTCCCAGGAGGTTCTACATTGTGGCAACTATAGAATTCTACACTTAAAACTGTCATAAGAGATAAACACTACTGATCTTTTTGACCATTTCACCCAGCTTTTTTACGTATAAATTCATAAAGGTATGCTTTTTAGTTTAATAAAGTTGTTAAAGAAGGATTACCAAATAGAGGCACTTAGCATTTACTTACTCCTCCACCAAGAAGAACCTGCAGTGTAAAGTGAGGTCATGGATGAAGGGAGAACACTGGATGTCAGAAGGAAACAAAAAATCCAGCTTCCCAGCCAGAAGAAGGGGCATCTCTCTCCACAGAGCTGGGGAGGCAAAGACAGGAGGATGCATCCTGAGGCCTAATGGATAACCTAGCTAGCTGAACAGGAAAACTCCAAGTTCAGTGTCTCAAAGAATACGGTGGAGAGCAACTGAGGAAGACACACCACCATTGGCTTCTGACAATGTGCATGCATACATATTCATATGTACCTGCACAAACACAAGAATACAAATGTGGACACACTCACACACACACACACACACACACACACACACACACACACACACTAAAGTTCTGTCATTTGCTGCAAAAATGAATAGAACTAAGGACTTCGGCTAAACTGAATAAATGAGACATAGGGCCTAGAGAGATAGCTCAACAGTTAAGAGCACTTGCTGTTCTTGCAGTATGTCACTGGGTCCTAATGGCTCCTTGGGAGAGGCGGTGAGAAGGCAGGGCATCAGGCTATGGGGAGGGGTGGGTGAGAAGGTGTGGCATCAATGACATGGACTCTGGGAGTCAGGTAGCAAACAACAAACTCAATTTATTCAGGAAGGAGCGAGCCTTATATACCCTCCACCCTGCCAGGAGGGTCTGTTGTACAGGCATCTGTTGATGTGACGTGGCTCCCCTCATTGGTCCAGGTCATCTCATACCACCACTTGGACCCCTTGTCAAGGCCTCAGGCAGACCCAGGTGGCTCTTAGGAAGTATGTTATGTGCATGCTCTCATTACCAGTTTGGGCTGGCTGGCCCTCAGGTCTGTTAGGGCTGAGTTATCCCACAGCAGGGGAACTGGGTTTGGTTCTAGCACCTACAGGGTAGCTCACAACCATCTGTTTAACTCCAGTTCCAGAGATCTGATGCCTCTTCTGGCCTCTGTGGTTACCAGGCACACTGTAGTGCACACACATAAATCCTGCCAATACACTCATATGTATAAAAACAAACAATATTTTTAAAAGTAAATCAAAAATAAAGGAAATGCAAAAAGGCAAGTGCCACACAATTATGTTATGTACAGAAACTGTTTTTTAAAGTTGTCCTTAAAGTAAAAGAAGGACTGGAAGAGTTGCAGAGAAGACATACAGGATTGGTAGGAAGGCGGGTTGATACAAGCGATGCACAGTGCATTCATGTAGGGAAATATCACAGCGAACCACTAATGCATACAATGAAAATGCTCATTGAAATAGGTGTTAAAATCTGAAACTGTATGCTTAAAATGTACTACTTTATTAAGTACAAGTCAATCTCAGTAAGGTTGACTCTAGTCGGGAAAAAAAAACACTCCACCCACTCCCACAATGTCAACTGTAATCTCCTCTGTTTCCCATTTTCTTTCCTGTCTTGCTTTTTATTAATCTTGTGATTTTGTTTTATTTTTGCTTTTGGAGGTAGGGTCTTGCTATGTAGCCCTGGCTGCGTGGATAGTAGCACTTACTGTGGATCTCAAGCTTGCCTCAATACTGTGGCAGTCTTCCTGTCTCAGCACACCTGATCTTGGCTTTTTTTTTTTTTTTTATCTCTCCCTCATTGCTCTTTTCTTCTTGACTGCTCACTTGGCTTTTCCCTCTCTCCTTTCTCTCATTCTTTCCCTCACCTGTCATTTATAAGCATTTCTCCTGTTTTCTTTAACTTGATTTACAGCACTGTTTTTCCTATAGACTTTAAACCATCTTTATACAGTGAGTTACACTTTGTTGTGGGATGTTTGTTTACATGGCATGAAGATGTGTCTATGTTTTGTTTCATCTGCCTAAGGCACCTGATTGGTTTAAAAAAGAGCTGAATGACCAACAGCTAGGCAGGAGAGAGTAGGTGGGACTTCAGGGCAGAGGGGAACTCAGGGTTAGAATCTGGTGAGGCAGGACACACCAAGCTAGACATACAGCGAGTTGAACATACAGAATGGAGGAGAGGTAAAGAGCCACACGACAGAAGGTAGATTAATAGAAACAGGTTGATTTAAGTTATAAGAGCTAGGTGGGAACAAGCCTAAGCTAAAGGCCAAGCTTTCATAATTAATAATAAGTCTCCACGTCATTATTTGGGGGCTGGTGATCCAAAGAAAGTCCTACAAGGAAGTCCTACTACAATACTTGGTCCTTGGCAGCATTTGTATTTCTAAATATAGTAGGTAAAGTGCCCATCTCTTCGTTTTTGTTTTTTAATTGTATTTATTTATTTACTCATTTGGGGCACAAAGTGTGTCACAGCACACATACAGAGATCAAAGGACAACTTGTGGGAGTCAGTACTCTCCTTCCATTGTGTAGGTCCCCGGGTTCAAGCTCAGGTCATCAGACTTGGCAGCAAACACCTAGCTGGCTCCACCTTATCTCTTTCAACTCAGCTTGCTGTTTTGTGAAATGTCCCTCACAGGCTCATATAATTGAACATTCAGTCTTCAGCTAGTGGTGCTGTTTAGAGAGATGCTGGAATCTTCAGAATGTGGAGACCTCCGGAGGAGGAGGTCCTGGGTCAGGGCCTGCACTGGTCTGAGCTCGCCCAAGCTGCTCTGAGCTCTTGAGGCTACAGAGCAGCCCACTACCCCGGCTTCCCTGGCAGAAGAAACCCGCCTCCCGTTAGCTGCTTCTTGTCGGCATCTGGTCAAAGCAGCGAGTAATGTAATGAATCATTGCCATACATTCTTTTTTAATTTATACTGTTCCAAATTATAGTTGGGGATAGTTTAGGGGAACTGTTTATTAAAGTAAACTGTATCACCTTTTAGAAGGTTTTTGCATGAGGCATTTTTCTCAGCAGTCTCTGCTCCCATGTATAGCCATTTCATCAACAGTCATACAGGAAAATACAGTGTTTCTTCTAAATTATCCACTAATGATGCCATTAACATTTACTATCCTGTGCTCTAGTCAAAGGGTCCTTTTAAAGACTCACTCTCTGGCCCTCAGTCACCAGAGCTTGACTCGGCTGAAGCCACACCCCTGATTTTGTTATAGCATCATTTAAAAGACAGGTGTGTGCTCTCGCTTTCAGCTTGGTGTCAGCTCATAGTTAAGAATTTAATAAAATAAATTTAAGCATTTAATAAATTTAATAATTTAATAAATTTAATTAATTCTTAATAAAATAATCAAAAGTTTAATTAATTCAATAAAATTAATTAATTCTTAATAAATTTAATAATTCTTAATAAATTTAAGAATTTAATAAAAAATTTAAGAATTCAGTGAAATAAAAAACCAAATTAAAAAAAAATCCAAACAAACACTTTACCCTAGGGTCTTCACACTGTTCTTAAAAAATACTTTATTATTCCTCTGTCTCTCTCTCTCTGTCTCTCTGTGTGTGTGTGTGTGTGTGTGTGTGTGTGTGTGTGTGTGTGTGTGTGTGAGTGAAGATGGTCCTGGGGTTCAAATTCAGGTCATCATTCTTGCACAGGAAGTGCTTTTATCCACTAAGCATCCCCAGGCCCTCCACATAGTTTTCTGTTGGACTCAGTTCAGAAATGCCAGCTAACTTTAGCTTTTACATAACTTTAGCTGGAAGAATGATTTTTGACAGGTATGAAAAATGTTCTCCAAAGCTCATTAAAAGTCAGACATGGTGCTGCTCATGTCTGTAATTTTCAGTACTTTGGAGGCTGAGGCAGGAGGACCATGAATTAGATTCTAACTTGAGTTACATAGTGAGGCCCTGTCCTGAAACAAGACAAAACATTCCTGTGAGAGCGAGTTTCTGCCCTCTGCCTTGAGTCTGCATTTCAAACGATTCCAAGCAGAAAGAAAGCAGAATGTTGTTTTTGACAAAATGAAACCCACATGTTCTTCCTGGAACCTGACACCACTATGATTTTGTAGAGTAAGAATCAGAAGACAGGATGGATTACAGGATTAAAGAGAGCTAAGTAAAAGCAAGCCCCCAAAGAGGAGACATGAGGAGATGAAGATTTTTGACTCTGGAATTTAGGATTAGTCAATCAACAACTCACAAAACTTCCTTTTTATGAGTTCCTTCCTTGTCCGGGAGGGCTCAGCTTGGCATTTCATTACGGATCTCAAACTCTCAGACGCCGCCTACTCTTTGTTTGGGGGGAAAAAGAAAAGGGTTAACGGATGATCTTGGACTCTGAAAATAGGATTTTCAAAAATAATTATGATGCAGCCATGGTCTACACCCAATGCTTTTCAAGCCACCCATGGCTAAGAACCAGATTTTTTCCCAACCTGTGACGGAAAATTTCTATAAATATTCTAAAAGCAAATTACCAGAAAATTTGAGTGAAAATATGAATACAAGCTTGTCTTCCACTAATAGTTACCACAAACAAAAAATTACTATGTCAACTTGTTATCACAGTCCATAATACTAAACTGTCTTCACTTCCTTCCACACCGTAAGTTAGTTGGCTGGCTGGAAGTCATCTTTCACACCTTAAATGACATTGTTCTATTCATTTCTGGTCTCTGAACAATGTTTTATCCCAGCGAGTGTCTCCTGTGACATAGAGAAAGTTGTCGACTGAGTGTAGCTCTTGTGTAATGCAGCTGGAGCAAATGCCATGGTCTCTCTGCTCCTATGCTTCAGGTGGAGTTTCCAAAAATATATCACATGACTGTATTTAGCTTTTTATTTTTATTTTAAACATCACGAGTGTGGTGTGTGTGTGTGTGTGTGTGTGTGTGTGTGTGTGTGTGTGTGTGTACCGCATGTCTTATGCCCTTGGAAGTCAGAAGAAGGTGCTGGATCCCCCGGGACTGGAGTTACAAGTGAGCCACCTTATGGGTCCTGGGAACCAAACCTGGGTCCTCTGCAAGAGCAGCAGATGCTCTTAATAACTGAGCCAACTTTTCAGCCTCTGACATACTTAGTTTGTACAAAAATCATGGTCTATAAATAATGTTCAAATACCAGAGGATCTATTTGTATAGCATGTCTAATACCTGTTTTCCACAGTTAAAAGTCTCTTTTTAAATATCACTGCCTATGAATTTAGTGCCCTAATGAAAGATACATGGCAAAGCGCATTCTGGTTTTGCTCCAAGCTTGCATTCTCTAGATACCTTTTGTTCTGTAATTGCTAAGACGGAGGGCTCTTGGTCATTACATCAGTTCATCCTTTCCTAGTGGAACACACGGCACCCAGACAGGAGCATCCACGGAGAACATTTTGTTAATCTCATTTTCTCTATCCCCACAACTCTGCCTAAGCTCTGGCATCCTATTTATCCTGTGACATATACTACCCAAGGAGACTGAACAGGGATGTGCCCTAGGAATCACAGCTATTTTGTTAAGCAGTGAGGATATCCTTTTCTTGATTATTCTTTCCTTCTGAAATATGTGGGTTTACTCTCCCAGGGTGAAGGAAAAAAAAAACAAGCAATGTTTGTGCATTTTTCTTCACGGCATGATCACCAATTGCACTTACTGCTTGGATTGCAAGTAGTAATTTTCTGCAGCATGGTTGTTTCATGCAGCAAAGTATTGGCCTTGAGAATATCTTTGAGCATTTGTAAAGATAAGAAAAAAATTAAGCCATCTATCTACCCATTGGAGTACAGTTCCTTCAACCACCTTTGAGTGTAGCTTGTTAAGAAATATTCATTGTATGGTTATTAAAATAAGCACAGGAATTATGTAAGATCTTAGTGTTACCTTCCCTGTAAAATGTCATTGCATGTTAGTAATTTTTATGGCGCTATATCTGAGCTCATTGGCATCACTGACAGCTCTATCTTGGCATTAACACAGGACCTGACCTTGTTTTTGTTAATTGCTATCCTCTTGAACTCCTTAAATCTGGTACATTATTGTTTTAAGAAAGAAAAATCTGCTAGTGTAAAGGTTTGCATTTATGAGACACTACTTTGAAAGCATTTGTATGCCAATCAAAGTATATGCTATGCATGGTTATACATATTAATTAATGACAATTATGAGCAGTGAAAATTTCTACACCCTACTCCAGATAAGCTCTCGTCATTCAGCAGGAGGATAAATTCTTTGTCTTAAGAGTTTCTCTTGGGTCTGCTTTGCAGAAAACGTCATACCAGTTTGAAGACAGAAAAGGGTCTCAAGATCCAGAAGTCAGACCCTTCCCTAGAAATGTGAATAAAGGATTAGAAGACCACCACGGGGCCAACCATACATTCTGAGAGCTAACAGTTAATAAAACGTGGTCCGAATGTTGCTAGCATGGCTAGCTGCTGGTAGCCAAACAGGCTTCATGCTAGCTACAGACTACACATTTAAGCACCAGTCATCATTCTCTCATCTAGGACCTAGTCTGGTTCCTCATATAGCACCTTATTCCTCACATTATTCTAGACAGGCAGCTACCAGGAAATCAAGACTACAGGGCCTCACCAGACTTTGCATCTCATTTGTGAAAAGATGAAAAGACCTCTAAAGCATTTATTACCAATCGACACATCTCCGATTGCTGGAGTTGCACAAATAAACCCTCCTTGACATTCCTTACACCATCCAAACCTCTAGTTCAAAGACAGAGGACAGCTAGACACCTACAGCTGACTCTGGAATTTGCTAAAAGTTGGTTAAATGCTGTCGATTTAGTGTGTTGGAGCATGAATTTATAATTAGAAAAAATCACCTGCCCTGGGGCCTAGTTTAGAACGAAATGAAGTCATATTGATACAATACTGCCTGATGAAGTATTTTTAAACTGTAGACCACATGTTGCATTCCCTTAACTACTTAAGCTTCATGGCATAAAGGACTTTGTTAGGATGGTCAGTCGCTTGCTTGGTATTTATGCTTCGTCTCTGGTTTTCAAGCTTCTCATCTTTATCGTCTTGAAGACTTTTCCTGACCTTTATGATACAGATGCTAACTGCAGTCTGTGGGGTCCTGTGTTGTTCCTGAGTGACAGCTAGTTTCAAGTGTCAGTGCTGTTGGCTGGGGCAGTGGGAGAGAGCACTTGCCTAAAGTGTTGGTCTTCTTTCCATCGTTTCAGGAAGGCTTACCCAGTCCTCAATCCCGTTTTCCCTCTGCTACCTACTCGGGAATGTTTTAATTATACTTACGAAAAACCTCGGTTCATGGATAAAATGAGAGTCTGGGAGAGTAATTAAGTGGGATATTCCATGCTCATTATTCAGTAAATGAAGTCTCACCTGCCTTGAAGTGGTTAAAAAAAAAAAGGGGGGGGGGGGGGAGAAAATCAGTTTATTTTATTAAGTCCACAAGCTATTCCAAAAATGCTCAACCTGACAAATAAACAAAGAAGCAGCTGAGGATACTGCTATAGAAACGCTTTGGGACAGAGCAAAACCAGTCCAGATTCACTGGCAAATTAGCCCTCATATATTTCCAGCAAAATTAACAGCCTGCTCATTATTCACAACTGAATGCTTTCCTGTCTTAAATGTATAATATTTCCCTGTATGGATCAATTTTAACTTCTCTTCATAGATGCCAAACCAAATAAAAGAATTAGAAGTGAGTATGTGGTCCTGGGTGTGCGTGGGGTGGGGAGGAGAGGAGCTTTTCTTCCAGCATGCAGTGGTTACATTGTAATCTCTACCTGCCTGCAGCTCTCTGCATGTAACTCATGGCAAGCAGGAAATGTATGTTTTTCACTCAGCCGAGAGCTCTCCCTCCCATCGAATGGAATGTTGGGAGTGCCTTCATTTTCATTCAAAGACGTCTCATGTGTGTGCAGAGGATGTGGGAGTGGCCACCAGCCGTAAGTGAAAACTTGAGAAATTCTTCAACTGCAAGGAAATAAGAACAGATTCAGTTGGTTTTAAGAAGCCAAATCGTGAGTAGGGACGTGCTTGAAAAGTCTTCTTATCTTTCCTGACAGAATTCTGAGAGCTCCTTGAGTTTTCTCTGAAACAGCCCCACCATTCCCAGGGAAAGATGCAAGCAGCTGGAAGAGCAAAAGAGATTCCTGTTCTGACCCAATTGGCATGTGGTGTACACCTGAGAACGTTCAGATGTCACGCTTGTTTTCCCACACAAAAAGTACCATGTGTCCTCTTGTGAACTTGTATGCAGAGACACAGCTGGGGTGGGGGGAGGCAAAGCATAAGCATGCATACAGAGTTCAGTTCTTTGCATGCATGTACAAAGACATGAATAACATAGACGCATGCAGCACTCACTTACCAATTCTGTGACTGACTGTCATTTAGTCAGGAAACGCTAGTGGAAGGGGCATCAAGTGTCTGCTCCCCTTGACCGCCATCAGTTCCTATGGACCTCGTATGTACGTTGGTGAAACTTGCATTTAGGAGATAGAGAAACACAGGATGAAAGCCTGCCATCCCTGCCTTCATTCTGTGTCTGTCTCTTTAACTGTGGATCACCTACTTAGCGCGTGTTCATCATTCGTGGAGTGGCAGTCTACTCATAGCTCATCCCTCTCCAAGGCTGAAGGCACAGACCTAAGTCACTGCGTAAACCTGCAGTCACCTTAGATTCTGGGAACAGCAGAATTCAGAGGATGGACCCTCGCTGAACTTTCCCCTCTCGATTGAGAGCAGGATCCATGATGGTAAGTGTAGCTAGAGTTTTCCTGGTCCTGCCTGGCCCACAGTCAGGACAAATCTCTCTCACTTGCCAGTCCCACAGCCGCTCAGACCCAACGGAGTAAACACAGAGACTTATATTGCTTACAAACTGTATGGCTGTGGCAAGTTTCTTACTAACTGTTTTATATATCAAATTAACCCATTTCTATTAATCTATAAGTTGCCACATGGCTCGTGGCTTACCGGTACTTTACATGTTGCTTCTCATCACTGCAGCTGGCAGCATCTCTCTGCCTCAGCCTTCCACTTCCCAGAATTCTCTTCTCTGCTTGTCCCACCTATACTTCTGCTTGGCTACTGGCCAATCAGCATTTTATTTATACAGAGCACTATCCACAGCAGGTAAGGCTGTACCCTGGAGCAGAAGGGAACCATCTCCTGAGAACCAGACTGATATCTCAAAAGAAGACAGTGATAAGGACTTTTGGGGGATACTGCACAAAACCAGAACTGAGACAGTGGGCAACCAGACCGTATCCTGACTAGGAACGCTTAATCATGCATGCATACCCCTAGTCTCAGTCCCTATTCTTCCTATTTTAATCTTAAAACTCTTGTATGTCAGTACCATGAAGATGGACTTGGGGGGGGCGGTTCACTGGACCTCTTAATTTGTTCCCATTCCTGGTGTGATCCTCAAATAAATCCCTGTTTGCCATCATTATTCATCTCTCCAGTTGGCATATTGGGAGCATCTGGCTAAGCCTACCTCTGGGAGGGGTGCTACTGAACCCAATATATTGTTGTTAAAAAAAAAAAAACCCAAACTGCAGTTACATCATGATCATCTCACTGTATACAAAATAATCCTCCTGTTAATTTTGTGTACGTATATGTGCATGTGTTTGCATGTTGGTGCATGTTGCAGTGTCAGAGGCATCATGGATTGTCATCTTCACAAACGCCTCTGATCACCTTTGAGACAGGGTCTCTCATTGACCTCTACTCACCAATCTACCTGGACTGGTTGGCCGGCAAACTCCAGGGATCTTCCCCTATCTATTTTCCTAGTGCCGGGATTACCAATGTGTGCCACTGGGCCTGCCTTTTTAATGCAGATACGAGAAAATGAACGCAGGCCCTCATGTCTGTCCAGCAAGCACTCTACCACCTGAGCTAGCCCTAGTGTACACCAGGCTGATCTCAAATTCATGCTCTCCCTGCCTCCTGCTCTTCATCATTTGCTTACTCACGGTCAGGATGCTCAAAGCATTTGGCCACTAATGCCAGCAAAAAGAAAACAGAAAAATATGACTTCTGTACGATTTGAGGTACCTAACAGCAAGAGACTAGAAGGTAAGAATATGGGAAGGACTATCAGGATAAGTTTTGCTTGCCCATTCCTGTGGTTCTGTGTCTGAGCTGACAGGAGCTGTCTCTAGTAACAGCGAATTTATATCCTATCTTCAAATAGAAAGGAGAAGATACCGTTTATCCTCCGACTGATGCTCCTTCATTGTCTGAATTAAAAAACACTTTGTCGACCAGAGGTATATTTGGGATGACATATTCTGCTTTCTTTCATCCACTTCACATCTCTTCCCAGGAATTAATTGTTAACTGTCATTTGCATACCTGTTAAGCTGCTTTCCCTGGGTGGTCCCTCAGGTCAAAGGTTTTCAGAATCTCAGAGATCTGCTCTCTCCCGAGGCTTTTGCAAGATCTAATTAAAATAACGGTGGCAACATATTTACAACAGTTTCTACCTCCTGATAAAATCGGAATAAATCAGAAAGATCTTAAGAGGAGAGCTTGGTGGCAACAGAGGAAACGAGCCAGCTCCTCTCTGCTCCAGCCTGCATTAAGCTGGTTGGATCTCACCGGTACTGCTGTCTGGCCTTTTGCTGAATCACCAGCTCTGTTCACACACATTCAATCTGTTTTCAAAACCCTCTTGTTTGCTTCCAATTCATCTAATTGTGTGTGCGTATGAAAGGGCCTTGCTTGCAGTGAACATAAGGACCTCAGCAATAGATTGTTCTGTCCATGCACACGTCTATGGGGGAGCATCATCCCTCTGCTCTGCAAGCAAAGATTCAAGCCCTGCCCACACACACACACGAGAGAGAGAGAGAGAGAGAGAGAGAGAGAGAGAGAGAGAGAGAGAGAGAGAATATAAACCTGCGCTTTGTTCAAATTTCTCTCCAATACAATTAGGACTTGACATATCTGGAAGTTTTCCCCAAGGCTATCACTGTAAGCAGGGAGAAACAGGGAGACATTCTTTCCGTTGGTTAGTGGGGTAAGGTGGGTGCTTGCTGATGCCATTCTAGACTATGCTGGAGGGTGACTTTTCATGCTTTTCTGCCCGAGTTTATATCTGCTTCTACTTTAAGTCATGAGAGCCTTTTCTTTAGAAGTTAATTGTGATTGTTTTATTTCACTTGGAAGTTGTTGGTGCACTTATGTGGGTAACATTTTAGGTCTTCAGTGAATAGCCAGTCCAGAACTTGTCTCCATCCTTCAGAGATCTACATTCCACCGGTTAGGAAACAATGTCAAGAAGTTTCTAATGGACTTTACAGAAGAAACTGCCATAAACTTAATTTGAACACCATCATTTTAACCAGTCTACAATCCTGCTAATGATGTATTGAGTTGAAAAACTAAAATAGTCAGTTGATTGTAAATATCTGACTGTTGTAAGACGGTAAGAAACATGAGTTTCTAATCACTGGTGTAGGTCCTGGCATGAAACTCGCCACAATTTAAAAGCAGGGGGGTATAGACCCAAGGGAACAATGTGTATAATGCTTGAGTTATGTTCAGACTGATCGGGAGGATGGCTGGGGCATTTCTTTATTAAAATTATTGGACGGGAAAGTGCCTGTCAACTGCAGTATGAAAGGCAGTTTGCAATTTCTGCTCGGGTTTCTTCCCCGTCTATTCTTAGCACAACAAGCAGGTTGCAGCAGAAGCCGCCTTCCCACATCTTAGGTTTCTTATGTTTTTACAGCAAAAAAGAAAGCTTTCGTTTCAATGCTGCCCTGAAACAAATGTTCTAAATTTTAAGTTTCTCCCTTTTGCCTCATTGGTTGTCCTGACAGTGAAGGAGATTCGGAATTTACAAAGACTAGCAAGCCCCCCACCCCACCCCGCCATTTACTACAAGATCAGGTAAATAACATCGCTGAGATTTTTAAAGATCCTGAGGATGAAGGCATATTTATTCTAAATTGTGAAGAGAGAACCATTCCTTGAACAAAGCAGTTCTTTTAAAGTGGAGGCAAATCAAATTTATTTTGATCATTTCAGATGGACTTAGCTCTGGGCTACCTAAAGATGAATTTCTTAATATAAAAAACACTCAGCTGTTTCAAAACCCAGTCATGAATTTTGCAAGTTAGATGCCTAAGAATTCTAGAGGAGAGAAGCAGCACTCAAACCATGGATTGAGGGGTGAAAATGCCACTATTTCTTTCCATTAGTATTTTAATTATAGGCTTTAAGGAAATAAAAAGATAAGTTTGGGGTATTGTAGGGTGCAGGAGGATTCACAAAGGAACACCAAACAGTAGGTTAAAAAAGCACTGTGTAAATTAAAATTAATAACAACACTAGTCAAACATTTTTAACTGGAAGCCCGTCCTACACATAGGTGTATCTTTCTTTCGTTTATTTCTTTGTTCACTTATTCAACAAGCGTGTTTGGGTGGGAATTCTGCAATGCTTTTAGGATTCAACACTATACAAGGCAACAGAGAAGCCGTGCATCAGGTCCTGTCCCTGTGCTTGATCCCTTTGCTGTCCTTTACTTACTGTGTGACATTGAGTAAATCATGTGTCCTTTCGTAATTTCGTTTCCCTTTTAGTGTAACAGAGATTGAACGGCAATTCATAGAGATGCTTTGGAATGATGGCTTTGAATATCTCCCACATGTGAGAAATACCCAAGGAGGTTTCAAAACTATCAGGGTAAAAATAAAGCAGTGCTTTTTTCAGAAATACACTTCTACCATCATGCACAATGTCATACTGAGGACACTCGAGTCTGGCTTCTTTCAACTTCTGCAAGAAGAGCCTGGTGTAGGACTGTAGGTGGGTTTTCACCAATCTTTAGATTGGGCAACATTTTTTTTTTGTGATATATATTTTTTATTTTACAATATAATTCAGTTCTACATATCAGCCATGGTTCCCCTATTCTCCCCCTCCCACCCCTCCCTTACCCCCAGCCCACCCTCCATTCGATTGGGCAACATTTTATGAGAAGAAACAAAGAGCCCTGTTTGGTTTTTGTACAGTCATGAAAAAACAGTGTTAGCAAAGTGGCCATTGGAACTGTATTGTTCAATATCCCATCTGGGATAAACTTTCCAAGAATTCAGAGAGTGTCATCTACATAAAAGACTTACATCACCCAGTTCAGAATGCTGGCATGAAAATACCACTAATGATAATTCAAAACTCTCATTTGGCAACAAGAAACTTGCTCAGCTTCTCTACGGCACAGAAGCACGTACCCCAAATGCTGCTGGTGGTACTGCGGAAGGTACCAACGGGGAATGTAAACTCATGTGTGGTGGCATTCAGCCTGAGAAGCAGAAATGTCCTGGCAGACCATGTCAAGGCTGCTCAAGCTCCAGGGGAAATGGTTCCATCATGGACTCCAGATGAACCTTCATGTTCAGGCCTAGAGGCTCCAAAGCTCTTAGATCTGGAACCTCCAGGCACCAACCAACACCAACCAACCGAGTTGTTGAGAGCTCTGATCGTTTGCTGTTCACAGGCAGATGCTGAGGCACTGAACTAGATTCCTGAGCTGTAGCAACAAAATGCCACACACCCAATAACTCAAAACAGCATCGACTGGTTATCCTTCACCTCCGGGAGGAGGAAGTCAGACAATATTCTTGCAGAGTTAAAAGTCAAGGTCTAGGCTGGGTTGCATTCCTTATTCCAGAAGAGAACCCATTTCCTTGCCTTTTCTACCTCCTAGAAGTCTTTCATCCTCATATTTTAGCATGTGTCCTTTTTAAACCTTCTCAGATAACTTTGATCTCATGACCTCAGTGTCTAGGATCGGTTCTTTCTCTGATGCCCTTGCCTTCCTCTGTCTCTCACAGGACCCTCACTAATCACACTGGGATCTCCTGGTTGCTCCAGGGTAATTTACATCTCAACAATCTTTCATCTCTCCATGTTTGCGAAATCCTTCTGCCACAGAAATTAAAGTATTCATGGGCTCTAGAGACAAGGACTGTCCACCAAGCTCAACACAGGACTAAAGAGTGAAGCACCATGGTCACTGGGTTGAGGCTGAAGGAGAGTGGGCAGACTTGCTTTCAGTCTCCCAGCTCTTTTGGGTGTGGTTTGCATGGAATGCCAGACAGACGAACTGGGAGCCTGTAAATAAGTAAAATCAATAGGCCCAGTGGTTTATGTACAAAAAAATTCTTAGACAATATTTCATAGTTCTTTTAAAAGTCAGTGATAAGTGGGTTAAATTCTTTTTTGTTTTCACTTTCCCCCTAAGAAACAAAGTCCGTTGTGTGGGTTAGAGCCACCAGAGGTCTTTTTTTAACCTTTCTGGTCACTCCCTGAAAAAAAAAAAATCAAGAAAATACAGGTCAGGTGTGACAGGATACCAAGAATATTACAAAGAGCTATAAAGATCTCAAAATTCAAACTTTTATCTCTCTCCCTCTCTCTCTGGAAATCTTTACACCTAATTAATTTATCATTGTCCCCCAATCATCTTTCCACTTTACAAAGTTCAGTAGAGTTTCTCATGTCAGGCATACTTTCCCAGCCTCCAGATAACCACCGGAGAGCAGCATGGTTTGTTTCCCCTGAGATCTGAGCAGCAGTTTAGGGACCTTGGAATGCACAGAACCAATCAGGCTCCACTCTGTTCAGAAACTTCTTTCCAAGATCTTCCACCCCTGTTGCACCTTCTCACAAGGTCAGAATTATACTAGAAATGCATGCTTGGAGCAGACTGTTCCAGGCAGACCCAGTCAGTGGATCTAATGCTAACCTCAGAAGCCTCAGGGACTTGAGTGTCTCTAAGGCCCTGTCTTTCAGTCCAAAGCTGGAGCTTCTCCTCAAGGTAGACCATCAGGGCAGGCAAGCTCGCAGCCTGTCTGGGTCCTGTCCCCTTGAATTAGGCTGTAATTACCACCATGGCAGTCTCCAACTTAGTAAGGATAAACAGGTAGACACAGTTGGCATACTCCTCACAATGGCTGGCAAATCCCAGAGGCTCCAAACACCCAGTAATTGTATATTATGACTGCACTGGTCCCAGGAGCCAGGAGAATCTGAGAAGGAAAAGAATACAGAACATGGAACTAATGACTTCCTGTTGTATTTGGCATTTCCATAGAAAGAAACGCGGAATCACATCAAACCTTAATACAGAGACTTTTTCACCTTCCTCTTAATCAAAATATCAAGTTTTTCTCTCCATTGAATCCTTTCTTGTGCCACACGGCTCCTACCTGGAGATGGTGAGTACTCAGCATGGTGAGGACAATGCAGGTTGGGAAAAAGAAAGCCTGTGAGTTTTAAACCAGCTAGACCGCAAAACAAGCAGTTATCTGAAAAAAGTCCGACCTCCCTAATCTTTTGTGTCTTACGCTGCTCAGACAACTCAGGTGAAAATGTGACTTCTTCTGAATTATCTCAAAATTGCTTCAATTTCCTTTTTCTTGCTAGTGGGGATTTGGTTGCTTTGTGCTTTTTTTTTCCCGGCTAAAAGGCATTTCAGGCAAGAGAAGCAGGGAGACCATTGTCCTGTTCAATGGGGAAGCGTGGGCCTTGGGAGGCATTAGTGCGATTGCGTGTGTTTCTTTCTCTCAGCGATCTCTCCTCTCCGCGGACGCTGACACTGTAGTGTCAGCCAGCTCCAGCCCACACTGTGGTGGAAGAAGAGGTGCTGGCGTGACAAGAACAGAAGCTGTGGCTGGAGAGTCCTGCTCTCCTGTCCCGTCTCTTCTGCCGGTTGTGTGTAGAAAAGAACCCCGGTGTCGGTCCTGGCACCACAGAGGCCAAGTCAATAGGATTATCGTGATCGTCCGATCAAACCGCCTGGACCCCGGTTGCCAGTCATGCCTGGGAAATAAATACAAGCAGTTCTAGGTCATTTCCCCTTTTCGCCACCTGGCAAGGATGGCCATCCCGCCTTGTTTCCCTGCAGTGTTGGTAGAATTATTAACAGCGCTTCAGGTGTGTCTGCTAGGGCGATAAATTACAAGCTTGCTCTGCCTCCAGTGAAGTTGGTTTTGATCCTGTTGTAATTCTCTTGGCACCACCCTCCGCCTTTGTTTGGGGACTGTCCTGGCAAGCAGGGGAACAGGCCAGCTGAAGCAGAGGAAGGAATTTATGGGAAAGGAGGAGAGGAAGTTCACAGAAAGGCCGGCCTCCCGAAGCCCAGACTTCTGCAACGGAAGTGACTTTTTATCTCCGCAGGGCCCCGAGTTCCCTTGATTGCTTCTCTCTGAGCATATGCTTTCGGGTTTTCAAAGACTGGCCTTCGCATACAGGTGGTCACCATCACCTCCAGCCCTCGAGCATCTTCAGTCTCCTAAAGAAAAGAATTTGTAGGTTTCCCGTGAACACAAATGCTTTTGAAATCCATGCTCGGGTCTAACATCTGCCTGTGACTAAGAGTCAGCGGTGACTGGGAAGGACAGGGGAGCAGTGGCTTGTCCTCATTTTGCAGGTCTCCCAGACCAGTTTCTCTAAGATGGGGGTGTCGGTGAAAAGTGAATGGGTGACAGAGAAGATGGCCCTGAAGTAATGCCACTATTTACACAGGCTCTTCCTACGTCTCACAGAGACAGTCCACCGCAGCTCAGCTGGAGTGATTGTCGCCCTCCCAGAATCTAATCAACCCTGTGTTGGGGACATGGACTCTACCCTTTGTCCTCGGGTGCTCACATTTGGCAAGGATATGAATGTTTTATCAGTCATCTCAGGGACCGAATACCTGAAACTTACTCTCCCTAAACTTTTCCAGCCAGTGACACTTGCACAGAGAGAAATTCATGCTCACTGCTCTGGGCTAAAGCAATATAAAAATTCTCAGATTTAGCTTTTAAAATCGGTTCACATTTGCATTTTATAAAATCTAAGTGTCTGGTTTTATATAACTTCCCTCTGATTTTGGAGTGAAGACACTGTTCTCAAACAACACTTTGCTCAGCCCTATAATTTTACATTGGAGACGTTAAGAAAGGACTGCTGTGAAGTTCTGCAAGGTGACACAGGTCAACTTCCTGGTACACACACACACACACACACACACACACACACACACACACACACACACTTTTCTTCTGTTTGCTTTGAATGTAACTAGAGTTCTTTCCCCCTTCCGTCTTAATAACTTTCTCCTCAACCTTTCTTCGATCCTGTTAGTGCGCTCTTGTCTCTCTAGCTGTGTCTTCGTATTCTGGAGCCTCAGCAAAAATAAACATAAACAAAGGCAGAGACCAGCAGGGCTACTGAGCATCACGCTGGATTCCACAGTTCCGGCAGGTGCTATTTATTCTCTTTCCAATGTAAACGAAATGTTCCTTACATTGGGTTGTCCCTGACATCTGCCTTCCTCCCCTTTGGATTTCACATACCATCTGGAAGCCAGAAAGGAAAGGGTTACCTGCCTAGGAGAGTTGCCTGCATGGTCTCTGCAGTTCAGGCTTGAAAGTTTCTGACCACTCCACCCCACCCCACATCCTGCTTTGGAAAGGCTGCAGAGGACTCAGGGGTCTCCTCAGGGCAGCTCTCAGTTTACCCTTCCTGCCTGGCACTGGTTCTCACCCCTCTTCCCTGTCATACTCAGCTCTGGTTCCTTGAAGCCCAGGTCCCGTGACCAGGCTCCTTTCTACTTACATGGAAGTTATGAAGGAAAAGCAGAAGCAGTTTTTACCTCCTGTGAAAACTCCTGAATGAATTCGCCTCACATTGATGCACAACTTGGTAATTTTTTTTTCCAGTAGTAGAGGTTGAAGCCAGGACCTTATGTTTGAACCCTCTATGACTGAGATTCAACCCCCAGCCTTAGTCTCAGAACTTGGGATCCTAAGGGGTGTGCACATGGGAAGAAAGAAGCCCTCTCCCTATTCACGGGAGGTTTGCCAAGTGTTGTTCACAACAAAGGACAAAGCACTTCTTTCTTTTCTTTTCTATTTTTGTTTCGTTTTGTTCTTTTTGGTTTTTTTTTTTGTTTCATTTTTACATTGTAATAGTCTTCATTGTTTGATGATCATTGCCAACTGTTATCTTTTATATGAATATATAGTTACATAGATATAATTCTTTATTGATTTCTTTGGGAATTTCACATCATGCACCCCAGTCCCACTCACCTCCTGGTCCCTCCATATTCACCTCTGCCACTGCAGTGCCCCTCCCCAAAAGGAACCAGCCCAAAATCAATTAAAAGCAAAACAAAGCCAACAAGCAAATAAACAAATAAACCCACCTCGTTCTTCCATCTTTCCCATCTCTCTTAACACCTCTTCGTTCATCCTAGTGGCATTGGGTGCTGCTGTGTGTCACCCATTATACCCTTTGTCCAATCAGCTCCACCTACGAATGTTCATGGCAATGAGTCATTGGTCTGGTTCAAGGCCCGTGGCACACCATCATCACTGGACTCTCACTGAAACTCCTCTCAGACACCCTACTGTTGCCCCGAGTCATGGAGATCCTGTGGCTGCTGGTCTGCAGGACCAGTTCCTCCACACACTCCATCAGGTCACAGATTGGGTAGATGCTAGGGTGGGCCAACCCAAGGCTCAGGATGTGGGTCTGGGTGGTAGCTGAGCTGGTCAGTCTGGGACACTGGAACTCCCTACTTCAGACAAGGTGTGGAGTTAGCTCTTCTAGGTCCATGCCATTGGGGCCAGCTCTCCCATGCCCCAGGTTGAGTGAAAAGTGGAACCATCTCTTCTAGTTTGAGGGCCACTCTCCCATGAGCGGCAAGGCCAGCTCTCTTGCTACAGTATCCATCAAGAAGCAGGACCAGCCCTCCAATTTCATCACACATGGTTCCTGTGACCCCCTGTGGTAACATGGACCGTGGACATCAACACAGACCCCAGCTGCAGCAGAACCACAAACACAAACACAGCCCTTGGCAGCACCTCGGGCCAGGACATCACCACCCAGTGGCAGCACAGGCCACCCAGATCAGTATAACCTGGGAAGCAGCGTGACACTCAGACACCAACATGCTCAGTCTTGGGTGGCTGAGCAGACCCTAGGCATCCGCACAACCCTTGGTGGTAACAGGAGCCATGGACATCAACTGACTGCTTCAGAGCCATGGACCCAGACATGGCCCACACTATACTATGCCCTGGGTGATAGCATAGGCCTCTCAGGTAGGCATGGCCCTGGCAGCAGCAAGGCCCTTGGACACTAGAATGGTCACTGGTTGCAGCCTTAGCATCCATGTAACTTTTGGTGGCAACTTGGGCCACCGACATCAACACAGACCCTGTTGGTAGGTCTCTGTGGTAGAACCACGGACCTAAACATGGTCCTTGGCAGCAGTCTAGGCTCAGATGTTACCATGACCCCAGGTGGTAGTGAAGGTCACTCAGATTGGCATGGCCCTGTGGCAGTGTGGCCCTCAGATACCGACATGGCCCCAGTGGCGGCCCAGACCCCTGCCATCTGCATGGCCTTTGATGGTATCAGAAGCTACGGACATCAACATAGACCCCAGCTGGGGTAGGGCCATGGACCCCGACATGGTCCTTAGCTGCAGCCCAGGCCTAGACCTCACCAGGGCACCTTGTGGCAGAACAGGCCACTTAGATCTGTATGGCCCTAGGTACAGCATGACCCTCAGACCTCCACCTGGCCTGAGGTGATAGACCAGACCAGGGGTATTTGCACAGCCTTTGGTGGTAACAGGAGCCAGAGACATCAACACAGACCCTGGCTGCAGTAGGCCATGGACCCAGACATGGTCCTTGGCAGCAGCCTGGGCCTGAATGCCACTATGGCCCTGGGTGGCAGGACAGCCACTTAGATCAGCATAGCCCTCGGACACCAAAATGGCCACAGGTGGTGGCCTAGATCCCAGGCATCCTTGTGGCCTTTGGTGGCAATATGGGTCATGAATGTCAACAGAACCTGGCTGTGTAGTAGGACCACGGACCCAGACATGGTTCTTGCAGCAGCCCCAGCCTGGATATTTCCCTGACCCTAGGTGGCAAGCAGGCCACTCATATCAGCCTGCTCCTTACCAACTTCAGGTCTTCTGTTCTGTCCCTCTCTTTCCTGTTTCTCACCATATATTTGCTCATCATAATGGCACCTACCTACCTGGTGCCACAAGGTGCTGGGCAGACCTGTGAATGCCTTCAGCCAGCCTGGATTGTGAGGACCCAGGTGGATCTATGAGTGTCTTTCACCTGTCTGAGCCATATGGCAGCAGACCGGCCTGTGAATGCCTCCTTTTCGGCCTTGATTTTTGTCTTTTTTTTTTCTTGTTTATTTGTGTTTTGAAAGAGAGAGACAGAACCTAAATTTGGGTGGGTTGGCAGTTGGGGGAGGAAAGAATATGTACAAAATATATTACATAAAAATATATTGCATAAAAATATATTTAAAATTTTTAGAATGAATAGTGTACATACATAAAAGCCCAAAGAGAAAGGCTCCCCAATGCTTTCTCACCTTCTGAGCTGTTTCAAGAACAGATTAGAGCAAACATACACAACTCTAGTAATTCCTTAAAGGACCATAGATTCAAGGCTTTGTTGCTCTGTACACAGGGCCAGCATTTCAGCTGGTGGCCGGTCACTCCCCTCCTTGCCATCACACAAGGTGGCATCCTAAGGCAGAGACCGCAGGAAGAATCACTACTGTGACATGCCTAACATCGTGAGGAGTGAGTGTCTGTGCTCATGTGGAGCTTCACGAGGCACTTACGAGACATATTTTGTTACTATAGTCTTATTTAATAAACCACGGCAGGCATTTATTCTCACATTTGTAGGTTTCAGGATCAAATGAAGATCAGATGATATAAACTGGGATTAGCTTGGATTCAGGCTGGGCAGTAGGTTCAGGGGCCCCCATGTGCTGACTCTCTGAGTTCACATTCACAGGCTCATGGCTCCATGAAAGAAATCGGAGGCTTCAGACCTGAGCCAAACTGAATAATTGCATGTCAAGATCATGTAAGTTTGTGCTCACTAATGTTCACTGGTCAGGTCAAGTAGCACAACCAAACTAAAATTTACTGGCAACTAAGGATTGCACTGAACTCAAAAATGCAAGGGGACTGGGATAAGACTCTGATGTCACGCCCAATTCCACCACGAGCAATTCCCATGAGAGCAATTGGCTGAAGGCTAGCAGCTTGGAATTGTGGGGAAAGCTAATGGTGGTGTGGTGTAACTCCCAGCCCTCAGAACCCAGGTGTGAAATCCACATATTTCTGAAATATAGAGCTGCAGTTTAGGGCTATCTCAAGAACCTTCAATGTCTTAGAGAAAATAATTTTATACATTTTCTGTGTCAGAACATGTTTATGGAGTTCAAAAACCAACTCCTTTCTTTCATGCTTTCATTCATGGATCTTGATTGGTGTGGAGACTCCAGCACACTGTGGGGTGTACCACCCCTGAGCAGGTCATATAAGGTCCTGGGTTATTATATAAGGAAGTGAGCAATCCAGTAAGCAGCATTCCTTCGTGGCTTCTGCTTCAGTTCCTGCCTCCAGGTCCCTTGAGTTCCTCTATGATGGACCATAAATTCTAAGCTGAAATAAACTCTTTCCTCCCCAAGTTGGCTTTGGGTCATGGTCTTTAGCATAGCAATAGAAACCTAACTAAGAGTCACACATAAAGATTAGTCATTTGTCCATGGGGGAAATTTTTTTAATTGGTTTATTTTTTTTTTTTTATGTGCATCGGTGTTTTGCCTGTGTGTATGTCTGTGTGAGGGTCCCCTGGAACTGGAGTTACAGACAGTTGTGAGCTGCCATGTGGGTGCTGAGGATTGAACCTGGGTCCTCTGGAAGAGCAGTCAGTGCTCTTAACCGCTAAGCCATGGGGGAAATTTTAACAATGCTCTATTGAGCAAGGTTGTGGTCTCCACACCAGACCTGCTTCAGAACAGCTCTAGAGCATAAATTAGACCTTCATTCCACTGCTTCCTATGTATGTTGACAAAGCATCTATTTTCCTCATCTCCAACATGGGGCTAATAATATCTGCAAAGTGGGTAGTTGGGGGTTGAGCAATCTGTGACACACTGCAGTGTTTACTTTATAAAGATGGGTTATTATACTATAGGCTACATGTAATCTGTTATCACATGTACTAGCTAGTTTTAAGTCAACTTGAAACAAGCTAGAGTCATCAAAGAGAAGGGAGCCTCAATTGAGAAAATGCCTCCATAAGATACAGGTGTAGGCAAACCTATAGGGCAATTTCTTAATTAGTGATTTATTGGGGAAGACCCAGCCTGTTGTGTGTGGGTGGTGCCATCCTTGGTATGGTGGCCTTGGGTTCTATAAGAAAGTAGGCTGAATAGGCTGTGAGGAGCAAGCCAGTAAGCATCACTTCTCCACGCATCTGCATCAGCTCCTGCCGCCAGGTCTCTGCCCTGCTTGAGAGTACCTGACCTAGCTTCCGCCCATGTTAACTGTGACGTCAAAGCATAAGCTGAATGAACCCTACTTTCCTCCCCAAGTTTCTTTCGCCATGATGTTTCATCACAGCGGTAGTAATCCTAACTAAGACGCTACATCTTCAGACTAAGTAGCCTGTGTTCTTTGTACAGTGTTTTCAATTTGATCCCCAAGCCTCAAATGATATAGAGGATTTTTCCCAAGTAGAGCGGGAAGGAAAGATTGAAGGAATTCACATGAACGCTGGTGAGAGCGAGC
Organism: Peromyscus leucopus; assembly: GCF_004664715.2. NCBI lineage: Eukaryota > Metazoa > Chordata > Mammalia > Rodentia > Cricetidae > Peromyscus > Peromyscus leucopus. The sequence goes on along the minus strand of NW_023505223.1, from coordinate 232,528 downwards.
AGAAGAAGGTGATGGGGGAGGGAGTCTGTGTTCGGGAGACAGTGCTCCACTCTGCTAATGCTGTTCAAAGCTGTCTTGCAGGTCTGATCTCATCAGACACAGGGAGGCAATCAATGTCTCTCTCACTTTCTAACACAGCCCAACATGGTGCCAGACTATAGCTTGTTAACTCGGGCAATTGTGCACCCTTCCCATGATTCCCTGGCGCTTTCCAAGTGGTCTATCAGCAAGTTGTCTCTCTGATACCACATTTTTAAAACAATTAACCGCATGGTTCTGTACATATTCAGATTACATTTTGTTTTTCCCTCTGTCAATGATTTATTCTTTAAGAGCTTTCGGGTCTGTTTTGCTTTCCCAGATTGGGGTTTTTGTGTTTGTTTTAACCTCTGTAACTTTGATTAGTGTATCTTTATGATCTTAGCCAAATCACCAAGAGGTATGTTGGGCAGGGCAAAGAAAGTGCAGAATTCTCCTGAAGTCTGTCCTCTGTGTTCTTTCGTTTGTTCATTGAAAACATGTTAAGTAAATCTTAAATGTCAGACCTCTTGCATGACACCAGAGACTGAGTAGTGAGAAAACCAACCCTCTGCCCCTTGTGACCCCATCTTTGTAGAACTTCTGCTCTGAGGATGAGGGAAAGCAATTTCATTGCATTCTTTTTGCTGGTCTCAAAAAACAACTCCGGGTTTATTGGAAGGAAGGGTTTGTTTGGGCTTACAGTGTAAAGGCACAGCCAGCTGTGGTAGGAAAGGCATGACAGCCCTGGGTTGTCTGCAGGGCTGTGAGACTGAACATTCACATTTTGGTGAATCAGGAAACACAACTGGGCTAGAAGTTTCCACTCCCACTAACTCCAACCCCAGGGACCTGCTTCCTCCACAAGTCTCAAGCTCTAAAAGGTTCCACAGCCTCTAAAAACAGTGTCACCAGCTGGGAAACAAGTTTTCAAACACAGGACCTGATGGGAGCATTATATATCCAAACCATAAAGAATGAAAAATGAAGACCACCAAGAGAACCCGAGAGGATTTCACAGAGTCCTTGAACTGGGAGACAGAGAGGTGTAACATGAATTGCTAAACGGTCTTATTAATGAAAAACCCAGAGTCAGATATTGGGGTGAAAGCTGAAAGATCAGAGAGGCAGAGCAGCCAGCCACTAGTTCTCACCCCTAAGAAATCCTCCTCCGAAAGAGAGAGAGCTCCTCTCCACTCCGCCTTATCTCTTCCTCTCCCCGCCCAGCTCTATCACTTCCTGTCTGTCTGTACAGACCTCCAGACCTCTATGGTTAACTAGTGACTAGCTCCTCCTTCTGATTTTCAGACAAGCATTATTTGTCAGAGCACAAATAAAATATCACCACAGAGAGGTAAAGAGAAGAAGGTCACCACAGGCAGAGAAAGTCTAGCTATGGGACACTACAGGTCAAGGTACACATTACAGGTCAAGGTACAAATGACGTCCAGGTAGCATGAGATGTCTGTAAGTTTGGAAGTTGGGTCTTTATTGAAAGAGCAGTGGGAAGTGGCCCGCGAATTTTTCATGTTTTTTATTTGTTGGTTTTATGGGCCTTTTTTTCAGTTTTTTTTTCAAACTATATTTTGATCATATTTTCCCTCACCTGCTGCTCCTCTCAGCTCCTCCTTAACTCCCGACCCACCCAATTTCATGTTCTTTCTCTTTTCTCTTAAAAAGAGAGAGGAGAGAAAGAACAAAAATAAAAACAGGGGAGCTAAAATAAAAATACATCCATAAGACACTAGCAAAACAAAACAAAAAACATGAGGTTCATTTTGCTTTAGCTAACAACTCCTGAGTATGGGGCTGTCTTAGAGCATGGTGGGTCTTCCCAGCAACACTCGACTGGAGAAAACGTATTTTTTTTCCCTTACAGCATGCAACAATTACAAATCTCTTTTGGTGTCTTTGTACTCACTTCCCCTTGTCAGTGTTGAGATTTTTGTCCAGCTGGACCTGTGCAGGCCTTGTGAGTGCTCTCACAGTCTCTGTGAGCTCAGATGTGCATCAGTCCTGCTGTGTTCGGAGGAACCTGGTTCCTGGGAGCCATGTCTGGCTCTCACAATACTTCCTCCACCTCTTCCAAATAGATCCCTGAATCTTGATGGGAGAGGTGTGGTGAAGACATTCCACTGATGGCTGAGTGTGCCAAGGTCTCTCACTCTCTGCTCATTGGCCAGTTGTGAGTCTCTATGTTAATTATCATCTACTACAAGAAGGCTCTTTGATGAGGTAAGAGGGAGAAATTGATCTATGGATATAGCAATATGTCATTAGGAGTCATTTTATGGCTACATTCTGAGGTGGTATAGTGTTCCCTGAAATATTGTGCACCCTAATAAACTTATCTGGGTCAGAGACAGAACAGCTACAATATTAAACATAGAGGATAGGCAGTGGTAGCACACGCCTTTAATCCTAGCATCCAGAGGTAGAAATCCATGTGTTCAAGGATACAGCCAAGCATGGTGACACACGCCTTTAATCCCAGAAAGAGAGCCTTTAATCCCAGGGAGTGAGACAGAAAGCAGAAAGGTATATAAGGCGTGAGGACCAGAAACTAGAGGCATTTGGCTGGTTAAGCTTTCAGGCTTTGGAGCAGCAGTTCGGCTAAGATTCATTCTGGGTGAGGACTCAGAAGCATCCAGTCTGAGAAAAACAGGATCAACTGAGGAACTGGCGAGGTGAGGTAGCTGTGGCTTGTTCTGGTTCTCTGATCTTCCAGCTTCACCCAATACCTGGCTACAGGTTTGATTTTATTAATAAGACCTTCTAAGATTCCTGCTACAACATTCCTTTAGTAGAATAATAGTAGAGGATTCCCCTTAGGTCCATGACCTATACAGTCTCAGGTTCTTGGCCATGTTAGCAGTGTCAGGTATGGGTTCAATCTCACGGAACGGACCTTAACTCCAATCAGAAAGTGGTTGGTTACTTCCATAATATTTATGCCACGATTGCAACAGTGTATATTATAGGCATATTGCTGTTGTAGGTAACAGCGTTTGCAGATGGATAATATTAAGGATAACTTTCCTGTTCCAGGAGCATGCAGGGTCCCAGTTTGGCACCAGCCCGTTTTATCTCTGTTTGATGATGTAGGTAAGTGGTGTCTTCAGAAATGAGTCTTACCATCAGGATGTGGTGAGTAACCAGTAGCCTTGTGGGATAGCCTGTGATGTTTGAAGGTGTTTATGGAATCCCTTTGGCCAATGATTCAACAAGATGTAACCTGACCCTGTATTCTTGGTACTGGAGGTTTTCCTTGTGGCATAAGATGTCTAGTTGTGGCATTGTCTTTCCATTATATCCTGAGTCTGTTTTAATTCCGTTCATATATGTAAGCCTCTAGAATAGTAGACCTCCATGTGGCTTTTCAAAAGGCCTTTCGTGTTAGTTGTGTCTTCCCCTATCCCCTCCTTCACCCTGTCCTCTATTCCCCCTCTATTCCATTCTCCTATCCTTGCTTCCCTTTATCACTTTAAAGCACTGTACTTTATTTCTCCTTCCTTGGTAGATTCTCCACTACCACCTGGTTCCTTACTAGCTCCCTAATCCCTGTTATTCTAATTGAAACACCTATCTTAAGCTCAAAAACTAGCATCCACATAGAAGGGAAAACATGATGTTTGTCTTTGGGGTCTGGGTTATCTCATTCAGGGTGATTGTTTCAGGCTTCAGCTACTTACTTGAAATTTTCATATCATTTTTTCCTAACAGTTGAATAATATTCGATTATTTAAATGTATCACCCTTTCATTAGCCATTAATCAATTGCTGGGCACCTAGGTGGTTCCCAAGTTCTGGCTATTGTGAATAGAGCAGCAGTGAATATAGTTAAGCAAGCATCTCTGTAGTAGGATGTAGAATCCCTAAGGGTGTAGGTCCAAGAGTGTTATAGCTGGATCAATTCTCAGCTTCTTGAGGAATATCTACATTGGTTTCTGCAGTGGTTGTACCAGTTTGCATTCCCACCAGGAAACAACTAAGTGTTCTATCCCCACATCCTTGCCAGCATGTGCTGTCATTTATTTTAGTAATCTTGGCCATTCTGACTATTATAATATGAAACCTAAGAGCAGTTTTAATTTGCATTTCCCTGGTGGCTAAAGATGTTGAACATTTTAAAAAGTGTTTCTCTGGCATTTGTGTCTTATCTTTTGAGAGCTGTCTGGTTAGTTCTATACCTCATTTTTAATTTGGTTAAATTGGCTTTTTTTGATGTTCAGGTTTTTATTTATTTTTTATTTTTTTATATATTTCTAGATCTATAAATACAACCCTCTATTAGATGTGTAATTGTTAAAGCTCATTCTTCCCCTTTCTATAGGGCAATGTTTTGCCTGGATGATGGTGCCCTTTGTTGTACAGAAGCTTTCAATTTCATGAGGTCCCATTTATCACTTCTTGATCTTAATGTCTGTGTTACCAGTGTTCTGTTCAAAAAGTCCTTTCCAGTGCCAATGAGTCCAAGCCTATCCACACTTTCTTGTCTATCAGATTTTGGGTATGTGGTCTTGGTCTTATGTTGAGGTCCTTGATCCATCTGGAGTTGAGTTTTATGCAGAGTGACAAGTATGAATCTAACTTCAGCCTTCTGTATACAGCCATCCAGTTTAAATAGCACCATTGTTGAAGATGCTGTATTTTCTCCAGTGTGTATTTTTGGCCTCTTTGTTTAAAATCATGTGTCTGGGTTATATGGAATTATGTCTGAGTCTTCAATTCTATTCCACTAATCAATGTGTCTGTTTTTATGCCAACACTATGCTATTTTTATTACTATAGCTCTGTAACACAACTTGAAATCTCAGATTGTGCTAGCGCCAACAGTTCTTTTTTTCATTCAGGTTTGTTGTAGCTATCCTGGCATTTTTGTGTTCCTATATGAAATTGAAGGTTGAAAAAGATTTTCAATTTTTGTGAAGAACTGTCTGAGAATTTTTATGAGAATTGCATTGAATCTCTAGATTGATTTTGGTAAGATGACCATTTTCACCCTATTAATCCCACCAATCCATGAGCATGGGCTATCTTTTCACCTTCCAATATCTTCTTCAATTTCTTTTTTCAATGTCTTGAAGTTTTATTACACAAGTATTTCACTTGCTTGACTAGAGTTACCTCAAGATGTTTTTATCATTTTTTGAGGCTGTAGTGAAAGGTATTATTTCCCCCAATTTCTTTTTCCATATGTTTGTCATTTGTAAATAGGAAAGTTACATTTTTTGTGTGTTAAATTTGTGTTCTGATACTTTGCTGAGAATGTTTATCCTCTGGTGGGTCCTTAAGGTCTTTTATGTATAAAAATCATATCATTTTCAAATAAAGATACTTTGACTACTTTCCTATTTGTATCCCCTTGATTTCCTTCAGCTGTCTTACTTTTTAGCTGAGACTTGAATTACTATATTAAATAGGTATGGAGAGAGTGGACATGCTTGTCTTGTTCCTGATTTTAGTGGAAGTGTTTTGAATTTCTCACCATTTTAGGTTAATGTTGGCTGTGAGCTTGCTGTAAATTTCCTTTATTATATTGGGGTATATCCCTTGTATCCTTCATCTTTCCAGAAATTTTATCATGAAGGGATTTTGGGTTTCTTCAAAGGTCTTTTATATATCTAATGTAATGCTCATGTACTTTTTGTCTTTCAGTCTATTTATGTGGTACATTACATTTGTTGATTTATGTATGTTGAAGCATCCCTGAATCTCTGGGATGAAGTCAATTTGATCATGATGAATAATCTTTTTATGTGTACTTAGAACTGTTGAGTATTTTTAATTTATAAGCAATTATTGAAATTTAAAATCTATAATCTTAAGGAATATTGGTCTATTTTTTTGGTTGGATCTTTATGTGGTTTTAGATAAGAGTAGTAGGAGTTTCATAAAAAGTGTTAGAAAGTGTTCCTTCATTTTTATTTTGAAGAATAATTTGAAGCACATTGACATTAATTCTCTTTGAAGGTCTGGTAAATTATGCATTGAATCCATCTGGCCCTGAACGTTTTTGGAGATTTAAATTGCTGCTTTTATTTGACCAGGGGTTATAGGTATGTTTAAATTGTTTATTTCATCTCGATTTAACTTTGGTAAGTTATATAATTCATCTGTTTCATTTAGATTTTCCAGTTTGGTGGAGTACTGATTTTTAAAGTGTATCCTTATCATTCTCTAGATTCTCTTGGTGTCTGTTGTGATGTACCCCTTTTCATTCATCTCTAATTTTATTATTGGATCTTTTCTCTCTGTGTCTTTTTATTAATTTAGCTGAGTGTACTAGGCTTTCTCAGACCAACAGCCCCAAATCATGACATAGAGACTTATTATTAATTACAAATGCTTGGCCTTATCTTAAGATTGCCCCATAGCTTTATAACTTAATTTAACCTGTTTCTCTTTATCTACATTTTGCCTCCAGGCTTTTTAATCTTTCCTATTTCCTCTTTATCTGTCTGTCTGGCCCCCTGGCTGGCTGGTCCTGGGCCTCTCTCTCTCTCTCTCTTTCTCTCCTTTCTCTCTCTCTCTCTCTCTCTCTCTCTCTCTCTCTCTCTCTCTCTCTCTCTCTCTCTCTCTCTCTCTCTCTCTCAAGCTGATTCTCCTTGTACTTATTCTCTCTGTCTGCCAGCCCTGCCTATCCTTCTACTGCTGGCTATTGGCCGTTCATCTTTTTATTAGACCGATCAGGTACCTTAGGCAGGCAAGGTAAAACAGCAACATATCTTTACATAGTTAGACAAATGCAGCATAAAAAATGCAACACACCCTTACACAGTTAAAGCAATATCCCACAACACAAGGGTTTGTCAATCTTGGTAATTATCTCAAAGAACTAACTTTTTGTTTCATTGATCCTTTATAGTTTCTTTTTTCTGTTTTGCTTATTTCAGGCCTGAGTCTGATTATTTTTTCCTGTGTATCCTTTTTAGGTCTTTCTTCTTCTTCTTCTTCTTCTTCTTCTTCTTCTTCTTCTTCTTTTCTTTTTCTTCTTCTTCTTCTTTCTTCTTCCTCTTCTTCTTTTTCTTCTTCTTCTTCTTCTTTTCTTCTTTTTTTTCAAGAATAAGTTTTCAAGTATCACAAGTATCACATTGTGGGATTTTTTTGATATAATCACTTAGTGATATGAACTTGCTTCTTAGAATGGTTTTCATTGTGTCCCATATATTTAGGTACGTGGTGTTTTCATTTTCATTTAATTCTTAAAAGGTTTCAATTTCATTCTTGATTCTTGTCTTGACCCAGTTTTCATTCAGCGATGAGTTGTTAAAGTTTCCATGAGTTTCATACTTTCTGCTGTTTCTGTTGTTGAGATCAATCTAAATCCATGGTGGTCAGATAGGATTCAGGATGTTATTTCAATTTTCCTATATCTGTGGAGATTTGCTTGTGTCCCAATATGTGGTCAGTTTTAGAGAAAATTCAATGGGCTGCCGTTAAGAAAAGATATTCTTTGGTATTTAGGTGAAATGTTTTGCAGATATATATTAGGTCCATTTGATTTATAACATCATTTAACTCCAGCATTTCTTGGCTTATTTTCTGTCTGAATAACCATCTATTGCAAGAGTATTGACGTGGGTATTGAAGTTACCCACTGTTACTGTGTGAGGGTCAGTATGTGATTTCAGCTGTAGTAGTGTTTCTTTTATGACTTTTACTAAAACCTTGTGTTTGCTGCATAAATGTTTAGCATTGTAATATCCTCTTAGTGGTTTTTCTTTAATGAGTGTGTAGTGTCCTTCCTATCTCTTGATTAGTTTGGGATGGAGTCTATTTTGTCAGATGTTAAAATAGCTATGCCTGCTTGCTTCTTAGATCCATTTGCTTGGAATACCCTTTTCATACTTTTACCTTGGTAACATGGTGACATGTGTTTCTTGAATGCAGAAGAAAGATGAATCCTGTTTACTGATCCAGTCTGTTTGTGTTTTTTTTTTAATTGGGATTGAGACCATAAATATTGAGAATTATCAAAGAGTGTGTTTATTGATTCTGTAAATAATACCCAGAAGATGATTATGTACCATTCAGTGTTATCTGGAGTCATTGTTTATCAGTCCAGGCACAGACTATTTTATTTTAGGGAAAATAAAGCCTTACTTAACTTTGCTTTTTACTATTAATTGAAGGCTTTGGTTTGTGACAAGTTCTGTTTTCTTGTATGTCTGTGTCTGTTAGAAAACCAAACGACTTCCACCCTGTGGAAAAGAAGACACCAGAGATTGTGTCTGATGATGTCATTCACCAATTCTGCATTCAAAGTATAATCTTATTCTGTCTTTTCTTAAGAGGTCTATGCAACTCTTATTTCCTTAAATCTTGTTAAAGTCAAGTTATACTTTTTGCTGTTCCATCACTAATTATTGAGAGAAAAATCGTCCAACATGTGTTTACTCTCTGTTTGTCAGAGCGTTTTACCTTCTTAGCAGTGCCAATCAAAGAAGTGGTCTTCAGCCATCTTTAATAGAGTCATTTTACCAAACAAAATACCCACTTTACCAAACCACATTTTTTCCTTTCATTTACTCGTCGTTTCAAGTATTTTGCTAGAAAAGGACAATATAAAGCAGTGCGGAATGTTCAGGGCATGGGAGAGTGAGACTAAAAATATGATACCTTTAGAGCATTTATGATTAATGAAGAAAATAAAGATATCAATAGGAAGGCACCATCTGAAAAACGGCACCCAAACAGAGAGCCACTGTGCTCGTTGGTTTTATGTCAAATTGACACAAGCCAGAGTCATTTGCAATGAGAGACCCTCCACTGAGAAAATGCATCCGTGAGATTTGTCTGTAGTGCATGTCTGTAGTGCATTTTCTTGAGGACTGGCATGGGAGGGCCCAGCTCACTGTGGGTAGTGCCACTCCTTGGTAGGTGATCCTGGATGACATAAGAAACAGGATGAGCAAGCCATAAGAAACAACCAGGAAGCAGTGTCCTCCATGGTCTCTGCTTCACTCCCTGCTCTAGGTTCCTGCCCTGATTGCCTTCAATGACAGACTGTGATGCGGAAGTATAAAATGAAACATTTTCCTCCCAAGTTGCTTTTGGTCTTAATGTTTATCACAGTAATAGAAAAACTAAGACAGCTGGGAGCATATGGGAAGGCTTGCATGTGCCTCAAATGATGAGGGGACTGTGTGAGGAGGAAGGAGAAGGATGGATGGAAGGAATGAAAGCAGGAAAGGTGAGGCAAAACAAGACAGCGTGAGGATTTTACCAGTGTCTCTGTGACATTCAAATATTCAGCTCTGCTCTCTATCCTGCCTGCAGGCAGTTCAGACCCAAATACGTCTGTTTGTCTGAAAGTATCTTCCGAGGCTCTTTGTCTGGGAATGGGCAAGTCTCCCTAACTTTGTGAGAGGGATGAGACAGCAAAACAGCCCAAGATAAAAACATTGTGCCCTTGGAAACAGCTAGGGGATAAGCCATGTTCAATGGTTGTCACTGCTGCTTACCCACAATACAAAATACCTACAGTGGGCAAAAGAAGCAGGAGTTCGGGCAGCCATCAGCAGCTCCGACATGAGAGAGAAAGCTCAGTCAAAAACTCTCAACATCACTAAGTCCTTGTAAAGGAAATGATCCTTCAAAAAGAAACCAGAAGAGAAAGCAGAAGCTACTTCTGACAGCCTCGCTCCCGGCTGGCTCCTCCTGATGGAGCTGATGCAATGATGTTCTCTCCATCTGCTGCCTTTTTCCCCCCTTTTAACGTGGAAGCTTCACCCAAGGGGACACTGCTCTGCACAGGACTCTCTCTAGGGATGTCGGCTGACTGTCAAAGTCTCGGTTTCGGCTGGGTGTTTATGTTACCTTTCTGCTCTCTTTTATTTGTTGACTTGGGAGCCACACCAGAGAGGACTGCTCTGCCCAAGACTCAAGTCTACTCTCTCTCTTCTCTCTCTCTCTCTCTCTCTCTCTCTCTCTCTCTTCTTTACGCTTGTTATATATTTAATAAACTAACTCACTTAAAACTAAAGTATGGGACCTGAAGAAATAGCTCAGCAGTTAAGAGCACTTCTATTCTTTAAAGTCGGTTCTGGTACCCATGTAGTGCAGTTAGGAGGACCTATCTGACTCAAGCTTTTAGCTTAAAACTAAAAGTATGGGACCTGAAGGCTCAGCAGAGTCATGAGTTTGGTAGTACCATGTATGCAGTCACAATCAGGGGTTCTGACACCCTCTCCAGTCTCTAAGTAACCGCACATATGTAGGAACACACACACACACACACCACCACACACACCACACACACACACTCTCACACATGCACACTAAGTTTTTTTTTAAAGCAAACCAAAAGTACAGGTATTGTATGTTACTCCATAGACTGTACATAACATTTCTTTTCTAAGGAGGTGGCTTTGAAAGTTGTATCCAAAAAAAAACAAAAACAAAAAAGAAGGAAGTTGTATCCATTATTGAGCCAAGCCCAAACCTAAAAATCCACCTCAAACAATGCTCCTATTCAAGTTTTGTACAAAATCAGTTGAGGCAGTACTTTTTCAAATACTCTGTGTCAATGGCTCATTTTCTTTATCTGATCATCCTCTACTCTCTCATATTCTAAAAGGGCTCTTTCGCGGGAGTGGTGGTGCATGCCTTTAATCCAGCACTCGGGAGGCAGAGCCAGGCGGATCTCTGTGAGTTCGAGGCCAGCCTGGGCTACAGAATAATCCAGGAAAGGCGCAAAGCTACAGAGAAACCCTGTCTCGGAAAACCAAAAAAAAAAAAAAAAAAAAGGCTCTTCCTTCTGTTACACACAGAGCAGAGGGACATTTAGAAAGAGTAAGCAAAGAGCCAAAAGTCCTGGAGTTGGGATTTGAACACTGAGCTTCCAATGAAAGCGCTAGACCATCATACTATAAAACAGCAAGGCATTGGATGCCAGTTCCTTTTGGGCTTGCCGGCTCAGTGGCAGGTCACTGTGATCACGTGTTTTTTACATATTCAGGATTATGGGCCACGTTCCGACACAGACTAAAATAGAGCCTAGAGCCCTGTGTTTTTCATTTATTCCCTAGCCCTGGTCCAGAGAGCTTTAACCCTCAGAATTTCCTACTAGCTCCCGAGAAAGGCGCCGCTAAAAGCTGCCTGCAAGAATGTGCGTAACTAGAACACGCCCGTAATACAAACTGTACGTAGTCAGCGTCAGAAACAGCCCCAAGTTACAGTGACCGCGTCAGAGCCTCCGAAGACCCTCCACAAAATGCTCCTTCTTTGCCTTTAGGAAAACCTGGTGGTGTATCCACGTAGTTGGTTTGCTTTCCACAAACAACAGACCTGTTGTGTACCAAGTCTACTCTGTGTCAGACGTCACCGTGGAAGCTGAAAGTAAGAGCTACACAGTCCCCATATACCTCCTGTTTCTTTTTCTTGTGATTGCTCTCCTTCTCTCCCCCTCCCTCCTCCCTCCTCCTCTCCGCCTTCCTTTTCTTGAACCAAAAATTGTTAAAGGTACAAATGAGTGTGGGATAAGGATAACGTCAATCAAATCAAAAACATACACAACAAGCGGGAGGAGGTGCTGCTGCTGCGGGCGGTTGTGAGAAACAGACTAAGGCCCGGGTCTTATTTTGAAGGCATCAGGAAACCCGTCAAAATTTGTGTAGGTCGTACTATTATCAGAGCTGGCTTGGAGGATGGAAAGAAAAAAAAGAACATTTAAGAGACGTGGATGCAAACAGAGGAAACTCACCCAAATCAGATCAGAGTCATTTAGTTGGCACAAACACAAATAACAACAACCCAAACCGAGGAAACTACTACATGTGCGGGGCACACAGGGAAAAGGGTGGAGAGAGGAAAGGAGGGTGGGGCCATTGAAAGAAAAGGAAGGAATAAACTGGTGACTGTGTTGTAGAAGCCATAGGACCTTGGGGCTGTTTCTGCCAGGGTGTGCCTGCCCCTACCAACACATATGCGCACGCGTGCGCACACACACGCACTCACACGTGCTGCTGGTGTGTGCAACTGCTCACATTGGCTTCTGTGGTTCAGAAATCTAGAAAATAATAGAAGGCTCTGCTCGGTGTATTTAAGATAATATAAGGCGGGGGGGGGGTTGCTATCCTAACAGACGCTGCTGTGTCGTGAAATGGAGAACTAGGAAACAACGCACTGAGGCAGGCCTGGGAGGCTCCCCAGGGCTCAAGCACCAGAAGATCCCATCCCTGTGGCTGCAGCTTTCCTCCTGGCTTATTTCAGAAAGGAAGACGTCAGCCTGGTGTCCAATGAAATACTACTGTTCGGAGCAGTGTGAATAATGGAAGTTCTCTATAAGAAACCTGGGTCCTCTTCTGCCGTCAGGCTCCAAAGTCGCGTTTGGCCAAGCATTGTGTGTCCCACCTTGTGGTCACTCAAAAGAGAAAGGGAGGGACGTGCTCTCTGCTCCAGTCAGAGGCCGACCATTCCCACAACAGTAAACAGAGGCTTCTCCTCAAAAGAGTGAAACAAACTGAAGGATGATAAAAGAAGCTTGAGCAAGTGAACTCGGAGGGGAGCAGGGAATGTGTGGCCAATTTTCTAGCGTTCAAGTACAAAACAGGAGTGGTGTCTCGTTTTCTCTGAAGACACAAGGCTTGTGTTCTGGATGGAGCTGCCTCGTGGCAGGCCGAGGCATAAATAACAAGGTAGAGATTTCAGGCCAACCTTAGAACCTGCACAGTGTGTGTGTACCTGAGTGCCCGGATCGGCTCTACTCCTTTAGGCAACTCCAGAGAGGAGGCCAATGTCCCGGGTGGAAGTTCCCTGCAGCAACTGACTTGTCAGCTTTTGCCCTGAGAGAGCTCCATCACCTGCCCCAACCCCCAGCTAACTAACTGATTATAGGAACCATGTCAGGTGCTGTTCTGTTAGGGAGGAGGGAGAAGAGGCGGGAGAAAGCAGCCTCATGGACTTAATCAACAAACTAGATGCTATCACGGTAAATATAGGGACAAAACCCGACAAGGACAGTTGGCCTCTTCTCAGGGACCCAGCTGGAATCCTTCACGTGTCGGTCCCAGGAGTGTGGCGAATTCAGAAGAAACTGCAGTACCCGGTGTGGGGTTGGTGCTCAGATGACAACCTGTGCTTTGTGGTTCTGACACTCCCCGAGGGATACGTGAGTTTAATACAACTGACCTATGGATGCAGCATCATTTGTACTGAATAACCTCGTTTGTCTGGGAGCACGGAATTTTTGGTACGTCTAGGCTGAGGAAACTTGAGTGGCAAGCCTCTGATTCAGACTTGGGCTCTGAGGCTCTAATGACTTCCCGGTAGAAGACTCCTCACCTGTTGTTACTGCATATTGCTGGAAGAATCGAGCCCTGGGTCTGCTCGGAAAGTCTCTTGGATGTCCGTGCCTCTTTCCACACTCTGTCCCCTGTGCCATTTTCCCCCGTGCTGATTTTGCTTTTGTGTTTTTAGTCATACGTTGCAGCCCTGAGTCCAACTCTGTGCTGATGTCTGTGAATCCTTCCAGGTGGGCGGTCATGAAAATGCGGAGCTGATCCTTCGGACTTGCCCCTTTCTCATTGTGCTCTGAACTTACAATCCAGCAGCTGATACGTCCCCCTTTAATGATGTTGTCAGGAGCTTACTTAACAGGCTTCCCTGAACGAAGGATACCAAGATGATTTCTCCAACAGAGACAAAGGACTGCGGAGATGCCTCAGTGGTTAACAGCACATACGGCTCATGCAGAGAACCTGAATTCAGTTCCCAGCACCCACGTCACTGTCCCTCACAACCACCTCCCACTCCAGCTTCAAGGCCTTTGTGGACACCTGCAGTCATGTGCACACATATACATCTAATTTTTTTAAGTCTTTAAAGACAGGGTAATAAAGTTTTATTCAGACCTTACAACTCTCCTTGAGTTTAATATATGAGGCTTTCATTATCGTTGTATTGCATTTGTTATTACTGTACACTTTGAAGTATCTTGTAGTGAAGATTTTTTTTTTTTATGTTCTGAAGATGGCAAAGACTGTTCATCTCAACAATTCAAAAATATTTGTATGTTTGAGTGATGAGGTATCCAGCTGCTTGCCGTGACTTCCTTCAGCTTGAACCATGCCCTTGACAGAAGGTGCGGGGACTTCTTTGAGATGAAGGAAGTTGTGAGACTCACCAGGTCCCTCCTGTGACTTGTGAGACTCACCAGGCCCCTCCCATGGCTTGTGAGAGTCATCTGAGAAGATGGAGTCTTAACTGAGAAAATGTCTCCACAAGGTGGACCTATAGGTAAGTTTGTGAGGTACTGTCTTGATTAATGATTGATGCAGGAGATCCCAGCTCACTTGACAGGGCCATCCCTGGTTGTTCTGGGTTGTCTAAGAAAGCAGGCCACAAGGAGCCAGCCAGGAAAGCAGCCTCTGCTTCAGTTCCCACCTCCAGGTTCCTTCCCTGTTTGAGTTCCTGCTCCGACTTTCCTCAGTGACGGACTGTTACCTGGAAGTCTAAAAGAAGATAAACCCTTTCCACCTGAAGTTGACTTTGATCATGGTCTTTATCAAACTAACTAAGACAAAATTGGTGCCAGGTCATGGTACAGTATGGCTGTGACAGACCTAACCATGGGTTTCTAAGAGATTGTGGAAGGACTCTGGGATTTTGGGAAAGCCATAAGGTGCTCAGAGCTTAATGAGCTGTGGTGGAAACTTGGAGCCATTGTTGAGAGCGGTGCAGAGAACAGAGCCCTGGATTTGAAAGTTTTAGGGGGAAGCACACTCTATTGGGCTGTTTGTTGATAGTTGGTGTTAGAAATCTGGGGTTTCTGGTGAGCTAGAGCTGAAGAATTGGCTGCGATTAACAAGAAGACAGCACCACTAAGATTAAAAAAAAAAAACAAAAAAAACTTTCCTTTATCAGGGCAACTGATGCTGGTTAGTGAGAGCTGAGAAATTAGCAGAGATGCTGAAGAGACCAGTATCACTGAAGCAAAATCTTCTGGGAAGTCTTTCCTCAGGGTCAGCACACAAAAGCTGTGGTCCAGAGCGGGCCAAGGCTGGACCTTGTCCTTGCAGGTGAACTTGGTAATGTGTAAGAGTTTGCAAGGTGTTACTGGTTTTGAAGGCATGAAGGGTGAGAGACCAGGAGAGTCCACTGATGAAGATACAACGTCTGTTGTGGTAGAAGCCTCAGGACTACAATCTTCAGAGGTCATGGAGAGAAGTTGAGGCTTGGCACCATGTGGCAGGGTCAGAGTCCCTAGAGAGACTGCAGGAAGCCATTAATTAGTGAAGGTGCAGGCCAGTTGCAGCAGAGACCCTAGCGTTTTGGAGATGCTGGTACCATGGGTCCTGAGGTGTGTGAGAGCAGGGATGTGAGCTGAGCACAAACATGCTTGTGTTAATTCTCTCTCTGCTTTGTGGGTGGACTGGCTGCTCCAAGTCCCTGCTGCCATGACTTTCCCACAATGATGGACACTAACCTGTCACCTAAAGTCAACCTTCTCTCTCTGAAGTTGCTTTTGTTAGTATACATCATTACAACAATCACAAAAGAAGCTAAGACAACAACATCTCCCCGGGAAAAACCACACAACACGAACATTGCAGTTGTAGCGTTATTCTGCAACATGCCAGTTCACTCGAGTATCACTGGTGTTCCATTTCTGGTTTTTTGCCTTCACTCTAAATAAACTTGCATCTGTCAATATATACATGTGTTTATTTTTTGAGGTGGGGTCTCACTAGGTAACCCTGGCTGGCCTGAAACTTACTCTGTAGACCAGGATTGCCTCAAACTCACAGAGATCCACCTGTCTCTGCTAGGATTAAAGGTGTGCACCCACCATGCCACTCCGCCTTCCTATTTTTAACAATGAGGGTATATAAAATAAAACTATAATCTTCTTTTAGCATATGTATTCATATGTACATATAAAGATATGGAGAGGAGCTATTTGTCTTATTTTAATTTCATTTAACATAAAGATGTATCTTTCTTTCATACATCTTTCTGGTTCCACTAAACTTCCAAATGCAAATGTGAAGCTCCTTTTGGAGGTTCTGGGGGGTGTGGTGTGGGGAAGATAAGCAAAAAAATGATCACAGCATTTGCTACCTCCAGATTGCTAAGCACTCTTGATGGATCTTAGGAAAAAGAATTATTTTATAACTTATTAATACACGTGTGCATGTTGTTGGGGCAGTTGTTCACAAAGGCCAGAAAATGGAATCAGACCAGCTGGAGTTGGAGTTACAGGAGGTTGAGCAATACGCAATTATTGTCTTGTATTTTGGAGGAGAGCTTGTGGCATGACTCTGATCACTGTACCCCTAAAACGTTCCTGATACAACTGATCACTGCATCTTTGTTAGGACTGCAAGGCAAGGTGAAGGGGGAAGGGCATCTCCCACCACAAATGAGGAATGGACCACTTCTGCAGGTCCAGCGGACTCAATGCAGTTTGACCTGCCAAGGACTTCGGGAATGGACCGAACGTTCTCAGATGCTGGGGTCCTGATACATCCCCGTTTAGTGTCCTGGACTTGCTAGAACGGATTTTCTGGGGCTCAGCATTGGCTTTCTCTGAATAATGATGGACCTTTTAATGCAGTCCCAAGCTTGATTCTTCTCTAGGTTTGCCTTTTCACTGCAGGAGGTTAGTTTTTATTAACCATTGCCAAGAATGCTCTCAAGCTTTCATAATTTTGCTTTAAAATGCTTATTAACCACACATAACCTGCCATTAACTGGCTTTGATGGACAGAATAGCCTGCAGTAACAGTCATCCTGTGCCAGAGTCTTTTGGGGCCCTGGACCCCATGTTTATCCAGCTTCCTGTGGTCTCACCCATAGCCAATTACCGAGTACCAGGGCTGTCCAACAGCTTCAAGTGCTTCAACGGCTGAACTGTCTCTCTAGCTGATTGATGACTATTGTTGGCGGTGGCTGTGACAGATATCCATGGCTTGTTCACCTTACCATCACAAAGTCCCCTCTTCCTCCTTTGTTAACACAGCCTTGATTTGGGGCAGGGGCCACATACATGGCTCTAGGATATAAATCGTGACTGGTCTGGGGAAATCGTGAGAACTCTGTTGTCTTTTTCAAGTGGTTGATCCAGGGGTAGCCATGTGACCTGCTTCTGGCTAATAACTCAAGGATCTTGGCCGGAACATCAAGAAAAGAGTTTATTTCCCTTTGAGAAACATGTCTATGAGGAAAAGCCCTTCCACCTTTTCTGTTTTAAGCACAGTTGGGAAAGGACTTCATTTCTGGAGGTAGTGTAGCTACCATGTGACCAGGAGTTATGAATGTAAAGATAAAAGCGAATGTCTAGTGGGAAGAGCCTGGACCTTTAAAGACTTGGTTGAACCACCAGACCCAGGACATTGACCGTACAGCCCTGGCCACCTACAGCAGCCTCCACCTTTACCTGCAAAGGAGGATGTTTGAAAACAAGTGTGTTACAGGCAAAATCATACCTTTCCCCAAATACCCCAGTAGAAATCCCCAGCCTTCTGTACCTCAGACTGTGACTGTATTTGAAGATAGATATGTAAAGAAACAATTGGCAGACTAAGGCAATGACTCAGTCAGCAGAGGGTTTGACTTGTAAGGGTGAGGACCTGAGATTGAACCCAGACCCCACGTGAAAAATGCTGGGTGAGGTGTGTGCTTGCAATCCAGAGCTGGAGAGGCAGGGATGGCCAGACGCTTGCTAGCCAGCCAGCCTAGCATACGTGGTGAGTCCTAAGCCTAATAGGGACCCTGTCTCTAAAACCAAAAGTGGATGGGGTGTAAGGAATGGTATCTGAAGTTGTCTTCTGGCTTCCCACATATGGGAAAACATGTATACATACATACACACAAATTTGCATACACACCCACATGAACACACACACACACACACACACACACACACACACACACATGAGAAATGGGTCTAAAAGAGGTCACTGAGGTGAGCCCAAATCTAGTATCACCAAGGCCTACATAGATATGAAAGGACAGCCATTTGAGGACAGACCAGGATGGAAACAACCTATAAGCCGTCGGAAAAGAGAAGAGACAAACCAAGAAGAAATACCTCGATCTCAGACTTCGGCCTTCAGAATCAGGAGAAGTATGTATGTTTTTAAAGCTGCTCTGTCTGTAGTATTTTGCTGTGGCAGCCCCAGCGACCAACACACAGAGAAACGGAGAATGCTGGCGCAGACGCAGGAGGATGAGGATGCGGAGTCAGAGCGCCCTCCTTTATTTACGGAAGAGTGTTAAGTGCATTTGCACGCTGAGGTGAAACAGAGAGCAGCTTTTTGGTGCTCGACCCAGGGTGGTCTTCACATTTTCTCACCATGTCTGCTTCTTGATCTGGCAAGACACGAACCATACCGGTTTGTCGGCAGCAGCATGGCCAGGGGTTCCATCTGGGGAGGCGCTGGTGTAACACTAGAGGCGGCTTCGCTTGGTGGACGGACCCTAGCCCTGAACTGGCAAAGAGGGCCTCGGTGTAAAATAAATCCATTTCCTCAAAAGTTAGGTTAATTAAACATTTTGACCATTTTTGAAATTCAGTTAGTTGTATTCATGCTTCTAATTCACTTGAGTAAGCAAAATAATTCTTGCTTTTGTACTTCATAAACATTATTTCAACTTATTTTCTTTGAATTAAGTAGATTCTACACAGTAGCATATGGCTAATTTTCATAAGTGGGTCACATTAGAATTCCTTAACAAAGCTCAATGCGTGTCTACACACCAGAAAAGCAAATAATCCCTTTCATGCTAAGAATTAGAATACATTTAGCAATTAGGATTTAGAGGTTCAGTGCTTTTCCACCGTGGCGCCTGTGAAGTCTAAGTTTCATAGGATAACACTTTGCTTCAGTTTGGTTTTGTTTCTGTTCTTTTTGCCTTTCAATGAACAAAGTGTCGTGATTTGAACACACTCGGCACAAGAACCCGCACTTTCAGTGACCTTCATGTGTTCTGCTCATTTGTAAACAGGGAAATTACATCTGTTCATTTACTACATAATAAAATATTTATCCCACTTTTGGCAGCTACTGCTCTGGGCACTTTCAGAACCAAATAAAACCAGTGTAAACTTACACAACACTAAGACCATTTCATTCAGTTAGGCAAACACTCCATACCTACCAAGGCCAAGAATTAATAAAAATTAGGAAGTTTTAAGCTTTCACTTTTATATATCATTTATTAAGGAAATGCAGAGAAAAGGGAAAATTAGTTGAAATGGTAAATATTTCATTAGTATTATTGTTGGTATAAATGTAGTGTCACAAATATTTGAAATGTTACTAAAAAACCTGTAGTCCATGAAGCTTTTTTTGGCTTTACAAGGAAGGTTTTCTGAGAAGGGAGCCCACAAATAAATGACTTTCAAGATTGAATTTTACAGTATTTGTTTGGAGTTCACATCCATACCTTCAGTAGTTTACCCGTATTTTGATTTAAACTTGATCTGACTGGGGGACACGAGCTAGGAAGAATATTTTCCAAAAGGTCTCTCATCTGAGGTAAGCTCAAACAAAACTGGATTTCCTTGCTATTGTCACAATTTACAACTTTATTCTCAGCTCCACCCCACTCAGTTCTTCAATTCTAATGCCAACACCCTCCCCCCACCCATCCCCCCCCCCCGCCCCCTCCACACGCCCTTTTCACTGCATGTCAGACTCTACAAACAGCGTCTGACAGTTTGAGCCTTGAAACTCTAGTCCCCAGGTTGAGTTATAATGGAGGATATGGGGTTGACAGAGCAGATGTCCCCTGCAGAGAAAGCCCCAACCACAGTGGTCTGTTTTGGTCTTGTGACTCCAGGTGAGCCACTCACCTTTGAGGATCTGGCTGGCTCAACAATTTCTGCCAATGGAATAGTTCTGACCATCAAAGGACCCACCCTGCGCAGCAACGGCTCCTTCTCATGTTTGTCAACGCCTAACGGATTCTTGATACTCTTTTCAAAGCTGTCATTTTCCTGGGCTGTGACACTCTGAGTCCAAGGACTGCGACTGATTTTAGTATGAATTATTATCTACGAGCTCACGACTGTCATATAATTGTATACTACTTACAGGATGAGAAAATAAACAAATGAAGCAAAAGTAATAGTATGCGTCATGGCAATGTTTTGACATTAACTACATAAAAGTCAGTGTTGTTTTCATTCGATCATTAAACAATTCTGGGGCCTTGTTAAACAGAGCCTGAAGGTCTTTTGTCCATTTTGTGCATTTTTAACGAGAAGTTCATGACCAAGCACTCACAGGAGATTCACGGCGCCTGCGCTGTCAGGCACAGTGAACAGGAAAAGATATGGTCAGTACGAAAGAACTTCGCTTTGCCTTTAGGAGCACTTTGTTACAAGAGACACTCAAAACTGAACACTTCGTGAATACGTCAGGCTCAAATGTGCTTTCTCTCTTCTGCCTGCTGTTTCTTTCTCACTTTCCAATGAATCCACCACGTGCTTTAATTCTTGAAGGGATGGCACTAAGACAGGAGCGTTAAATAAGTGCCGGCTTAGTGTGTGGCTGGCATCACTTCTTCCAAATGCAGGAGGAGTTTAACCTTTGGAATTCCTTCGAGAATAGGAGAAAAATTAGTTCTTTTATAAAATGTTGACTAGAAACTGAATCCAATGAGTTCAGTGACTCATTTAACCTCCCAGTATGTTAATAGTTTGCTAAATTCTGGATCAGGCTCTAAAGGGCATACCAAATAGATTTGCTAGCATTGTTGCTCTCAGAGAGTATAACTTAGTAAAACAAGGTAAGACATGCAGAGAAATACTTGGTAATAACTGTGGAAAACATATATCCTAATTTATGCATTGTCAAATATGCAGAGGCAAATTGCCATTATCCTAAGTGGATCATCATGACGGCCTCCCGAGGTGTTAAAATTGCCCTGAAACAATTAAAAAAAATGTCTCCAATGGAAAAATCAGTCATTTCCTAGTTCTTACCCAAGTTCCTACCACTTAGATCCCACAAATGACCTCAGAGGCTTTTGTACATTGACGATGACTCATTATCTTCTGTGCAGTATTTTCTGGAACCACTGTTTATCGCTAAACACAGTCCCATCCACACAGCCTCTGTTCAATCCAACAGTAATGTTGCGTGGGCATGGAAATGTTCTCATTTACCCGTCCTCACCAATCTTATTCTGGCGCTTGGAACGCCGTTCGTGGCTGGGTTGTTGGTCCTCTTGTCACATGAGAAGGGCTTCAGCACAACAGCCAAAGTCGTTTGCATTTTAGCCCGAAGGATCCTAGACCTGCTTTCCAGGACTTATGCAGTAGCTCCCACGCGAACTAAGCGCAATCTCTATCGTCAGACCCGTTTTACTATTCTTTCAAAGGAATCAACTTGGCATTTACAGTAAGGGTGTCTTGGTGACAGCACTGTATGGCAGACCGCAATCTCTATTCCATATGTGAATGTCAGATACATATGTATATTGTATAGAGAAAGGCAGAATGAAGGAGGGGGTTTGGGGGGCTAATCCAGACGCTGCTCAAAAGTCTTTTAGGGCCCAAGATAACTGAAACTGTCTCACAAGTTAGAGCTCTTCCCTCCATACTGTTCTTAGGTTTGGGGGAAAGGAAATAGGGTTCTTCAGGAAACAAAAGTTGAGAGACAGCTGGTCAACCAGGACAAAATAGTTTAGAACTTCAGTTTGTTGAGATGCAATATGAATGATTTTGAGAGCTTTATTAGGCAGCTTCCCAGAACTTTTAGGACGACAAGACTACTTTCTTTCCACTAAGAAACATTTAGCAGTTATGAATGCAAAATGGGGGCTTTGCTGTATTGCCACAAAGAAAAAAACTGCTCTCCCCTCTCCTCTGTCTCCTCACTGGAGCTTTCCAAGTTTCATCAGACTTCCCTTTGAAAAATCCCCAGTTCGCCGGGCGGTGGTGGCGCACGCCTTTAATCCCAGCACTTTGGGAGGCAGAGGCAGGCGGATCTCTATGAGTTCGAGGCCAGCCTGGGCTACCAAGTGAGTTCCAGGAAAGGCACAAAGCTACACAGAGAAACCCTGTCTCGAAAAACCAAAAGAAAAAAAAAGAAAGAAAAAGAAAAAGAAAAATCCCAGTTCAAAAGTAAACAGGGCTATCCAAGTAGATTCCGTTTCACAAACTGTATCAACATGGTTTCTGCTGTATGGCTCTCAGTTTCGACTATTATATACTTACAAGAAATGATTTCTTATGCATCAAATTCCTCACAGTTTAGGAAAATTATTGAAACCGTATGACTTTACTTACATGGGAGACCTTGAGTAGTCAGTCGCACATAGACACAGAAGGGAGAATGATGGTTTCCAGGGCCTGTCTCTCCATGGAAGGAGGCAGACAATGAGGAGGAGGGTCACTTCTTAAAAGAAAGGGACATTTGGATTTGTAAGATCAGAACGTTATAGAATTGGCTGTGTAAAATGCGAACACACTTATACTACTGACTGTATACTTAGCAACAATTGTGCTTTTCAAGATTATGATGTTTCAATATAGTTTTATGTTAAAGTTTACTAAATACAAATATAAAAATTTAACTCTTTGATATTAATGGTATTTAACTTCTTTATAGGAGTGAAAACTGTGCTGGTAAAGAAACATATTCATCAGCTGAGCTTGACCAATTGAAGCTGTTAAAGTCTCTTAGTTACTGGCAGTGGAGGGAACTGTAATCAGAATATATTAAATGAAAAAACTCTATTTTCAATAAAAGAAAAAAGTTATTGTCTATTCAAATATTTAGTGCAGACCTGGAGAGATGGCTTGGACATCAAAGGCTTTGGCTCACAACCAAAAGACAAGGATTTAGTGCTGGGAAACCAAGAATGTGTGGACTATAAAGTAAAAGATGCATAGTTTAAAAAATATTTATTTCTATTATAAACTAATAAATAATAATAGATAATAAAATAATAAGCAATAAACTGTGTGTCTATGCGCATGTGCTCATGTGTGCAGTCCAGAAAAGGGCCTTGGTCCCTGGAGGCTGGAGTTACCACAGTTGTGAACCAACGTATGTGGGGACTTGGACCTGACATGGGTCCTCCAAAAGAGCTGTATGAGCTCCTAGTTCTCAGCTCTCTTCAGCCACAGGCTACTTTTAAATGCTCAGTTATGTTATTTGCCACAAATATGTATTCGAATTCTTACTGATTATATATTAAATGTGTATTAATTGTATATTCCTAAATTAACCTTCCAGTTTAGAAATTAATCACTGACTTTTAACTTTTGGTCCTCCAAACATCTACATCATTGCTATTATAATTTCTTGCATAAAGGACTCCTGGCTAGATTTCTACAACACGTTTGTTGTTGCTTGGGAAGAAGGTGTGCTCTGTCATGGGGAGGCTCCATGTCTTTGTTTTCTTCCGTAAACCGAGCCTGGCATGGCTTTTGACATTTTGCCCTGCAGCTGTGTCTAATTCCTCAGGAACTTGAGGGCATGTGTGAACAGAAAACTACACCAGGCTTGATCGTCACGAGCAGTAGCACTAGAAGAGGAAGCACACCCTGCAGCGCACGCTCCTTTCACACCCCCTGGTACGCAACTCTGGGCAGGGACTCCAGGGAAACAGGTAGGAGATTTTCAATTAATAGATGGCAAAAGGAATATTAATAGTCCTGCCCCATTGACCGATTCCATGCTGTACGGAGACTGTCCACACTGTGTACAGATAGAAGGGTAACCCACTGGACAAGGTGGCAATTGAAGAGGGAGTTGCAGGAACTCCAGGTGAGAACCACATGCATAGCTAACACTTGTCTTCCTTATGGTCTCACAATGGCACTTGAGAAGCTATTTGTGTGACTAAGAGCAGCAATGTAAGAACGGGAGAGCACATGGAGGTAGCGCGCCTGAAAGATGAGATCAGGCCAATGGAAAGGCCCACTGTAATGAACAGAAATCATCCCTGGAGAGTTACAGACAGCAGTAGCAGCAACAACACTCAACATCCATGGCACTGCAAAGGATCGGCTGTCAACATCCAGCGGGAGCCTGACTCGCCTTTGTATGTGAATCTGGAGAGAGTAGAGGAGGCGTCAGTGTCTGCTTGAGTGTTGGAAGGGTAGAGAAAACCCTGGGGGGACTTCATGGGATGATGTGGCTGGAAGTCCCAAAGAACTCTGGAAAAGGTGCCCAGCCCTTTTTACAGTGCAGGGCAAACAAGTGTGAATATTGCAAGAGCTTTGCCGTCCTCCTGAAGGTACCAGCACCCAGCACTAGTGTCTTTCTGCTTTCTAGAGTGTTTACGTAACAAAACCGGAAACAAAAGGATATATTTATATACAGCGAGATATAGACTTTAATTCTGGGTCAAAGGAAATCAGAAAAGCTAAGGAAATTACCAGACAATTACATAAACAGTCTTTAGAGTAAAGGCAGATGGAGAGCTCGAAGGCAGCCACTCCACATCTGGGAAGCGCAGGGCCATGGCTCTAACCAGCTTCCACGTGGACCCCGTCAGTCACAGACAGATTCAAACTCCATGTTTATTCTTTTTCAGCGGTGTTGCTACAAAGAGCGCATAATTGAATAATTTCCTCCAGATATCCAGATGTAGCAGTATCATTTGGCAAGCTGAGCTGGAAGATGAAAAGGGGAGGCAATTTTTAAAGCTTGCCCTATAAGACAAACACAAAGAAAAATTCTAAGTGTGGTGACCACACTGTTTTCACCCATTGAATTGTGTGGTACCTAGAGAAATTTTAAAAGATGTCCTTTTTAAGTGTAGGAAACATTGCTAAATGTGTCATCTGAATGGATAATAACCCAGTCCGGATTCTTTTTGCCGCGAATCCGTTTCCATATTAGTAGTGATATAAGGCTAAATGTCACTGTCGTTTTCTTCTGCTTATGCGGTTAGAGTTTACCATGCTTCACTGCTTCCTGCCAAGGCATCTTCTATATTAGTTCCCACACTGAATGATGTGAAAAGTCTGCCTCCGTGGAGGTTCCAGAACACACTGTCCTTCTTCCCACTGCAATTTTCACTGTTTTCTGGCATAATTCCCCACTACCCGGCAGCGGCAAGCAAACCTTTCTATGCTCCCAAACCACCCACATACTATGAAATATGCTAACCCCTGTGTTTTCTATTTTTAAACTAGTTTTCTCACTGGCTAGATTGCCACAGCAGAATCTGGGGGACACCCGAAAATTGCTGCTTTGTCTTTCCCTTGACCCCAGGATGAGGACTTTCAGACAGGAACTGTCTGTATGGATTTCTTCTGTCAGGAGTACAGGCTGATGTCTGATTTGACCCCGAGCAGTTGTCTTCATGCATTGTGTCTCTCATGGGGTGTGACCAGTACTGGACTATACTAAGGACTTCAAGGAGGAGCACTACATCTTAAGCAACTGAACCTGTGTAGAGTCAGCATTAACTAACATGGCATGGACTGACTACCCAAGGTACAGATAGACTTCCGTAGCAAAGATGGAGATAAAAGAATACAAGTTCTTGAAGATGATAGCAGAAGCAGACCTAGAGAGGTCAAGGCACTAGATGACGGAAGCATTAACACAGGACAGGATTACAGCTGAGTCCCGATGTTGATACACAACAGATGTGGACTCCAGAGCAGGCAAGTCCCAGTAGCAGGCTCCAGGCTTCCTTGTCATGCAGTTGAGTAAATCTTTCCCAAGACTTCGCAGCTCAAGAGGAACGAGAAATCTTATATGTGGCTGCTAAGATTCTTCAGAAGGAATCCATTACTTGTATCTAGGAAAGAAATCAACTGCACCAAAACATAATGAAAATTCAGGGATGGGAGATTCATACTTTGTTTTCAACTGTCATCTGAAATTGTTCTCTCTCTGTGGTACAGACTTGCCTTGTCTGTGAGTTACCCGTATCCAGCACAGTACTGGAAGAGAGATCGGAGTCACATTTCTCTACTGTTTTAGATCCTAATAACATAGAAGCAGTGTTGTTAGGTGTCCTGTGTATTTCCTGTGATCGACACCGCCTGCATGCTCAGGTTTTTATCACACAATATCATCTCTGCTTTTTGTGGAAGTTCTTTTCCTTGAAGACTTTTATATCTCGATTTTTTTCTGTGATTTCTCTTTTTTATTGTCCTGTCTTCTTTTATGCAATATTATCTGTAAACCCTTTCCATTGATTTCACAGTTTATTTTTCCTTTCATTGCTCTGTAAATGTGCATTTTATAATGTGACTGCATTATAAAATCCCAGGTCTTCCAGACTCAAAAGATGCATGTAGTTTTATTACTGAGGGTTTTTTTTTTTCAAGTTGATTTCTTTGTAAGTCTAGATGATATATGGGTACATTTAAGTAGCCTTGGTTTTATCAACTAAGAGTAACAAGTCAACAAGAATACTGCTTTTCTAATAGTTCTTACAATTTCTGGTACAAATTTAAGGAGTTTTATCTTTTTGTCAGATATTTTAAAAGGTTAGTATATTTAATTTAGTTTAATGCTAAACATTACCACTTTTATGATTCAATGAAAATTTAACATAAAAGTCATTTAAAAGTTAAAAGTTGGCACTGGTGGTACATGCCTTTATTCTCAGTACTCAGGAGACAAGCAGGCAGACTCTGAGTTTGAAGCCAGCCTGGTCTACAGAGGAGTTCTAGGACAACCAGGCTACACAGAGAACCCTTCTTGAAAAACAAAACAAACAACAAAGCAAAGTCAAATAATAGGAACTTTTTGTAAAAATTACCTATGTTTTTTCTAAAATATATCAACTTAGATTGCCATTCTCAGTTTATAAATGTACTAAATGCAACCTTACCTTAAGAAGTGAGAAATTACGGAAGATTATGGTAAGCTGTATACAACACAAATTTACCCTTTTAACCTTTTAAGTGTATATTCAGGGCCTGAGCTACATCCATGCTCTTTTACAATGATCGTTGTTGCCCATTTCTATAAATTTGTCATCATCCCAAACAGAAACTCCATGCTCGTTAAACATACCCCCCACACACACACAACACACCATACTCTTAGCCTTTGGCAATGTCTGTTCCTCTGTGTCGGGCACCTATTCAGCTACAGCAATACATGGGATCATACAGTATTTGTCTTTGTGAAATGTTTTCAAGGATAGCCTGCTGTGGCATCTGTCACATTCCTTCTTACATGGCTAAAAAAATCCTCCATTGTCTGTACACACGTTTCTTCACACACTCCTTGGCCGTGGATATTTCCCCACCGTGTATAGTCATTGTGAACCATGCTGCTACGAACAGGAGTATGCAGCGTCCGGCCCTCTACCTTCAGATCATTGGGCAAACCAAGAAGTGGATCATATGGCATTCTGTGCTTACTGTTGAAAAAGAATTATGCTTCAGTCTTTAAGTTCTTTTTTTTTTTTTTTGAATGCTTCTTGATGTTCATTTCATTTTTTTTTCTCGTTTGAGTGTCTCCTCGTCCACATTGTCTTACACTGCGCTCGTCTATGATCTTCAGTTCCTGTTCTCGATTCATGACTGCTCTTCTTCTCAGGATATTTTCTTAACTATGATGGGACATGTGGTAGACACTTGTTTATTTTGCCTGCAGAGAGTCCTTTCCCATGATACATAAACCATCCTTCAAATTGTCATCTTCTCTGAGGCTAGCTGACTGGAAGAGCACAGTGTAAGCTGTATTTTCTGGTCATTTAGAGTTTTTGTTGTTGTTTGTTTTTTTTTTTGCTTTTTGAGACAGGGTTTCTGTGTAGTTTTGGTGCTGTCTGGATCTCCTCTATAGACCAGCTGGCTCGACTCACAGAGTCGCCTGGCTCTGCTCCCAGTGCTGAGATTAAAGGCGTGCATCACTGCGCGCTGGCTTTTCTGGTCATTTAGATACTCTTGGAACTGAATCTTCAGAAAATGAAACTAGAATAAAATGCTCAAAGCTAATTACATTAGCTGAAGTTTTCTGAAAGTATTCCAGAAACTGTTTTTTCAGATTGATATGTGTCTCCTGATTTTCATTCATACCAAGACTATTTTTAATACATTCTTTATTTTAAATCTATATTATTCAATTCAACAGGGTTTGTGTGTGTGTAATTAGCTACAGTTGATGTTGTTGTTTGAATCTGACTTAGTAGGATATCTATTTACATTATACAATCAATCCATAGACAAATTTTATAGTTCTCCCAAAATTTATTTATTTACTTTTTTTTTTTTTTTTGGTTTTTGAGACAGGGTTTTTTGTGTAGCTTTGCGCTTTCTGGAGCTCACTTGGTAGCCAGGCTGGCTCGAACTCACGAGATCGCCTGGCTCTGCCTCCCGAGTGCTGGGATTAAAGGCGTGCGCCACACCCGGCTATTTATTATTTTTAACTTTAGTTTTGCTGCTTTTTTTTGCTTTTAAAAATTTTTATTTGTGCAATTAAATTTTTATCAAATCCTTCAAAACTAAAAAAAATTGTTTCCCCCATTTGTTTAATTTTTTTTCACTTTCTATTTGGATGACAACTAAATTGTTCCAATTTATGCCAACTTTTTATCAGTCCAAATCTACGATTCTTTATGTTTGTTAGTAACAAGTGACTTCTTATTGTCTACCGTGTTTTTAAAGTCCCACTCTCCAGATTTCTTACTATGCTTGATTTTATGGTATAACCATATTTTCACCTACTGAGAAATCTATCCCAAAGCTCCCAGGAGACCAATGCTGCATTTTAGAAAGTGGTCGAAGCATTTGAATAGTTCTTTTATTTCTACTCCAGGGTTTTTTTGTTGTTGTTGTTGTTTTTGTTTTTTTTTCTTGATTGTGGAGCAAGGATGAGAATGTATTGGGAAGGTAATGAACTGCTAGAAAGCATTGCCATGTCAGGGTGACGGCTACATGGAGAATGTGGGTAAATGGCAGAAAAGCACCAGTGGCCCACCGAATTCGTTCATGCTACAGGCATTATTAGCTTGAGTGCTTAGCACAGAGATGCAAAACTAATCATGATAAGGTAAAAGTTTCCCTCACAAACAATTGTGTACAGGAAGAAACCTCCAGAGGTCATGGCGGAGCCTCCGATTCAAACCCAGCCCATGGAGTTCTTCTGCTGTCTCTGAATACTACTTGGAATTTTAGGGTTCTCTGGGACAAGATTCGAAAACAACAGATTTAAAAGAAAAAGGGTATACTAATCATCATAATCTATGCCAGGGAAAGCTAACTGACAGTAGCTTAAATAACACACCTCTCTCTGAGGGAGTTTAGTTGGAATGATGATCAGAGGAACTGAGACCTTCAGAGGATTTCATAAATCAGGACGTGTGGAGGAAGAAACTGGTAGGAGAGGGAGGTGTTGGCGACACAAAGCAATCGATTGCTCTGAAATCAGCTGTATGTCTTGTTCATCTGCTGCCTGGCTGAACTGATGGCACCAACTTTATTGCGAGGCATCTTCACAAGACACTTGATACTTTCCAGGAGGCACAGCACACGGTCCACAAATCAATCCTGCTCACACTAATGGGGCACCTGAAAACTTTAATAATAAAGATAATTTGAAATGATTCACAAAAGACTGCGAGAAAAGAGTACAATTTAATACAAAACAGACTTCAGGTTTTCTACAAGTCAATCAAACGAGGCTCACATATTCAAAGGGAAAGTGGAGATTATTTAGTGCCTGAGAGCTGACAGAGCGCTTTGTCTGTACTCTCCGCAGAGAACTGAATGTTCCATAATGTCACTGAAGAATAAAATGTCATCTGGTGGAATTAATGGCTGATAATTTAGAGCGAGTGGAAGAAACTATTACTTTGTGCTACATTTAGCCACCTGCGAAACCCGCTGCCACGGCAGGTTAGGAAGTTGAACGCGTGTGGTTGGGTTTAAATGGAATGAATAACTTTATGACTAATAAATGCAGTTCAGCTCTTCACGCTAAGATAAAGGGTAATCAAAGCGTGCATTTTAGAGCCCAGGCAGTTGCTGCAGGGATCAGAATCAGGGACTCTCCTTGTAAACACTGGTGTATAATTAGCCATACAGAACCCAGGACATATTTTTCACCACTCTGCAACTAGGCACTGCCCCTGCAGAACCGAGTGCTGACTGGCTGTCTGGAGGGGGAGCTCCTTGGCAGTGAAGTGTGGGGGATGGTCACAGAGGTGTGTGGTAAGCCTCTACCTCTCAGGCTACTCAGAACCACAAGGAAGCAAGCAGAAGTCAGGCTGTTTCTCTGGCCTTGCTCTCCTACCCCGGGCTCTTGTCCTGCTCACTGGAATCAACAGACTCTCACTTTCTCCCTGAGTGAGCATCCACTTCCTGCACTTCATTCCATGCCTCTGACCTCAGCAAATGAAGATTCTCAGAATGTCTGCTTCAAGTTGCGGGCATTCTCCATCCAACAAACAGATGAGGCATAATATATGAAGAATTCTCAACATTTGCCTTTAGTCAGATGTTCAAAAATCAAAAGCATTGAGGATACAAGCACAAATTGTGTGCATAACCGAAGTACAGAACATTTCACTGCAGAAACAGAACAGACATCTTTTTTTTTTTTTATTATGTGGTGTGTGCTCATTCCTATCTCTCTCTCTCTCTCTCTCTGTGTGTGTGTGTGTGTGTGTGTGTGTGTGTGTGAGAGAGAGAGAGAGAGAGAGAGAGAGAGAGAGAGAGAGAGAGAGTGTGAAGACATCAGATCCCACAGAGCTCAAGTTACAGGTAGTTGTAAGCTGCTACACGCATTCTGGGAAACAAACAGTACACCACTGAGCATCTCCTATCTAGCCTGAAAACATCTCTTAGTTCTGATCAGCAGAACTAAATCACAGTGCACTGCACAGTGTAAACATGTAGTTTGGCTACATATTAAAATCAAAAATGGAAAGAGGCGGAGCGTGTGGCACACACTGTAACATCAGTGTCAGGGAAGCTGAGACCAGAAGATCTCAGGCCTGGGTCACACAGTGAGACCGTCTCAAACAACATGGACAGTGACTGAAAACCTAACTTTTTAAGTTCTATTCTTCTCCTGCGAAATTAGAAAACCATTATTTCTCTGCACATGTTTCAGAGCCCGTATTTCATTGCGAATAGATGGTGCAGAATTCAGCCTTGAATTCCTTCAGTGCGGTCAATATTTAGCTTTATTCCATTTCATAATGGACAACAGATGCTCCCAAATATAATACTTTAATCCAACTTTAGTTCAGTTCTATATTTAGAAGAACTAGTCACAAGACACTGGAGAAATTTAATTTCCCAGTAGGCACATTTTGTTCTCAGTATCATATCATACTGTTATATGGTTGGTTTGTTCTGATAACATGTCAGCTATCAACACTGAGAAAGACAACTGAATGATAATTTATTTTCAAAACAGAGTTTGAGGTTAGAGAACCATGGTGTTTGAAATGACTGTGGCCCCATGGCCTCATGTGTTTGAATACTTGGTCCTTGGTTGATGGAACTCTTTGGGAAGGATTGGGAAGTGTGGCCTTGGTAGAGGAGGTGTGTTCCTGGAGGTGGACTCTGAGGTATAAAAAGACTTGCGCCATTCCCGATGTCAATCACGCTCCTGGCTGTGTCTCAGGATGTAAGCTCACAGCCACATCACAGGCGTGCCTGCCTGCCTGCTTCTGTGTTCCCTGCACGATAGTCATGGACTCTAACCCTCTGAAATGTAAGCCCAGATTAATGCCTTCTTTCCTAAGTTGCTTGGTCCTGTGTTTTATCGCAGTGATAGTATGTAATCAAAACAAGAACCTTTGTTTGGACTTGAATAACTGTTTTGCCTCGGTGTTTGGGGACATTTTGTGAAGAAGCCAGAGAGAGACACAGTTTAGGACTGAAGTTGACATAAAGGCAAAGAACAGGGACAGAGATGCTCTGTGGCTTTGATGAGGTAATTGAAGTGTGAGGTCAAACCAAGCTAAAATAAAAGAAAATCACTGCGTTTCTCGAGTTTCTAATTGCGTGTTTGTTATTTATGGCAACTTATCTGGGTATTTTATGAAGTGTCATAAACGTGGCTATTTTCCAGAAGTGTGCTAGACGATGAATGCACAGAATTCCTGTCAGAAACAAGGAAGACAGTACACTGGATGAAGAGATTGCTCAGTGGCTAAACCACTTCCTGATCTCGTAAATGACCAAGTTTTGTTCCAAATGTCAATATGAGGTGGGTCACTACTTCCTGTAACTCCAGCTCCGGGGATCCAAAACCACTTTCTGGTCTCTGCAGGCATCTGCACACATGTGACTTCTGCACACACACACACACACACACACACACACACACACACACACTGCACACATACACCCTACAAATGATAGATATAATCTTGAAAAGAAAATAAAGGTACCGGAGAACAAATGATTTCAAAACACTTTTTTTTTTTTTTTTTTAAATGTAGCTGAGCTGGACGTCAAGAAGTGAGCCTGGTGTTGGGGGGAACAATAAGAAAATGTGAGTTCTTGAAATTAGCTGAGCCCTCAGCTGGCATTATCCTCAAGGTGCTTGCCAATGGTTATGCCAGGTTTGAGTTTTAGTTGGCTGTAGACAAACTGCTAAACGCCTTATTAAATAATAAACACAGAGCCAAATACAGGGTGCAGGCTGTAGAGATCAGAGCAAGAACCGCAACTAGCCTTAGCTCACCACTTGCCATAGCTTCCCAAGAAAGCCTCTTCCTGTCTAACTGTGCCTTTATTGCCTTCTGTTCTGCTTTCTCATTGGCTCTAAGCCCAGGCACATCACTTCCTCATCACTGCTTGTCTATACAGACCTCCAGGTCTCTATGGTTGGTACTGGGATTAAAGGTGTGTCAACACGCTTGGCTGTGTCCTTGACACACAGAGACTCTGCCTGCCATTTGATCAGATTAAGGGCATGTGCTACCACCGCTGACTTCTATTTATGGCTGTGACCTCTGATCTCCAGGCAAACTTTGTTTATTAACATACAAGTAAAATATCACATTTCAGCACAAATAAAATATCACCACATTTGGCCTTGTGTGACAACAGAAGCCAAAGCCAGGGATCATGGTAGAAAAGAAGGTAGGATCTGGAACACGGTGGAACAAGGTCCACTTGAAGCATTCCATCCTCAGGGAAGAATCATAGCAAATGTGACCAGAGAATCAGGGTGCCATCTCATCTTTCTCTATGGATGCGACAGAAGTCAAGAAAAATTCCCTTCAAGCTCTGTTAAGCACAAACATATGCCCATAGGTTTCCCACTGAAATGCATATTGCCTGGAAAGCCCAAATTAGAAATGGAAGTTTTGTTTTAGTTTGTTCTTTTTTATAGACTTGGGATTGTACCCAGTCCTCAAACAAGCTTAGTGCCCTGACACTAAGCTCCTAGAAACGGGCCCCAGTTAGCCAGGACTCGGTGCTATAGCTAATGAAGAGATTCGCTTTAAATGCAGGCCTCAGATTTTTTTTCTCATAAATTTGTGAAATGATAATTTTAAAAAACCGATTAGCAATATATGGAAACAAGCAATCAGGAATGCGAGTCAGCGTGGATCTCTGTAGAAGTTGCTGTACATTAATAACGACATGACACTGTCAACCCTTTGCAGATAGCCAAAGACCTGCAGAGAAACTGAAAACTGAAAATGCTTACATGAGAAAATAAGCAAACTCCAAGCCCAAGACTTATCTGAAAACACCAGAAAGAGAAAGCACACAGATCTTGAAGATACAGGAGCAAGATAATAAATACAAGAGTAGAAAAGAATGAAGTTAAATAACAAGAAAACAAAAAAACTCCACATACTTTTGGATCAGCAAAACCAATAGTGGTTCTGTGAGACCAGTGGCCTTGAGTGGGGGTGAGGGGGTGAGATTGGCTAAGAAAAGAAAGAGAATGCAAAATAGATATACTAAGAATGGAAAAAGGTACAGCTGATAAGTAGGCAGAGATACAAATGACAAAGGGATATATAAGTAACTTCAAAATAACTCACTTGGTAAGTTCTCTGAATGAACAAAATTACATGAAAAGTTTCCCAAATGGGCTCAAAATTGGTCTTGAGACAGCAAGCACAGCGCTCATAATTTGCCTTTCAGGGACAATGGAACCAGATGGCTTCTCAGGAGAGTGCAAGACGTAGGTAAAGAAAGAGAACTCCAAATCTGAAATTTCAGTAGCAGAAGAGAGAGCCCGCCGATCTGTTGTTTATCTAATCTCATTTGTTATCAGAGTCAAGAAGAGGAAAAGATGGGGCAAAGCCAGAAAATCATTAATGCAAAGGCAAAAATGAATGAATGAATGAATGAATGAATGAATGAGGCTGTTTAAATGCTAATTAGGAGTCTAGGCATATGGCTCAGTCAGCCAAATGCTTACAGACCAATCATAAGGACTGTAGTTTGGTTCCCAACACCTATGTAAACAAATGGGCATGTAGGTGCTTGCCTGTAATGTCAGTGTGGGATATAGTATGGGTCATCCTGGGGCTTGCTGGTAAACCAGGCCAGCAATCGGTGAGCTCCAAGTTCACAAGTAACTAAGGGAGACACCCAAAGTCAACCTCTGGCCTCCACATACATGCGTACACTGTGTATATAGGTGCCAATCACAAACATGTACACAGCCATTCCAAAGCAATAGTTAGTTGAGCTTCTCATATATAGAAAGGCAAGAGACACCACCACACAGTGGGGCCTATTCTAAAAATAGAAGTTAATTTAACATTAGAAATCTGGAACTCATTGACATGTGAAAGAAGGACGCATAATTTCAGTATGTCACAGAAAAAAATAGTTGATAACATTTAGTAATCATGCTAAAGACACATTCTCAGGGAACAAGTTATTAACAAGAATTTCTTTGACGAAAATAGGTGTGAAAAGAATTTAGAGCAAACCAGTAAGGCATTGTAATAATCCCCAAAATAGCTATTTATGTTCAACACTGGAGTGATTATAGGGTAATGAGGAAGGGGAGCTGTAGGACTGGAGAGTAAATTATTTCTATTATTATTCAGGGATAGTAGTGGAAGCAGTGAAGGAATTATTGCCAATGTAGAAAAACACTGGGATTAGGCTAGGAATATTTTAGCTAAGCCACCAGCTACAAGATTAATAAGTGATAACCAGTAACATTGTCATAAAATATCAAGAAGTAACTAGAAAATTAAAACATTTAAAATATGCTATTTATCTAAATAAAAATGGGAAAAAAAAGTACCAAGAAGAGGCTTTTTGGTTTAAGTTTATTTTGAACTATTCTTAAAATAAAACAAGCAGAAACCTTGGCTGTCATTTGAGTGGAATTTCAGAAGGGAATAAAAGTAAAAATAGGTCTTTTAAAAGCAAACTTTCAATTGATTATTGCTTTTGACCATCTGGACTCACTTCTACATGATGAGGTCACAATCCCTAGACCTAAGCTAATTAATGAGCATCTCTAAGCCACACACACACAACACAACACACACACACACACACACAATTACCAATGACTGACAGGATCTACTGAATCATGAACACACATCCACCAGTGTCACATTCACAGGACACATTCAGAGTCCTCTATCTCCTCCTCTCCTCTCCCTGTGTCCTGAAGACTTCCCTACTCCTCACCCAGTTCCATTCTGTCCTTGGACTTCTTCCTGGGAGAAGATAGAAGCAAGTATATGGGTTCAATTTACCATTTAAATTTTTAAAAATTGGTTTATTTATCATTAGTGGTGTGTGTGTGTGTGTGTGTGTGTGTGTGTGTGTGTGTGTGTGTGTGGTGTGTGGGTGCCATGGGACATACGTGGAGGTCAGAGACAACTTTAGGAGTCCACTGTCCCTTCACATGAGTTCTAGGGTTAGAAATCAGAGGTTAGGATTGCTCAGCAAGCTCTTTATCCCTGAGCCTGCTCAGCAGCCTCAGGTAACCAGTTTTTATCAAAGGTCTCCTAGGACTTTCCGAAACGTATGTCTGAGGGAATCAGGCACTCACAGAGAAATCAGGTCAATCAGGTTTTTGTTTGGTAACCATAGACAGAGTATGCCTTTTGACAGCGGGGCAGGTGGTTCTGAGCAACTCTAACCAGCAGACTGCAATCACATTAATTGGCTGAGCTTGTACGCCAAGTTTACTTAACCTGCACGAGGTATTACAGTGAGTGAGTCACAGTCGAGGATAACAAATGGTTCAGGCAGATTGAAAATATTGTTGTGTGTGTGGAGAGCTGATTCAATGTGATCTCTCTCAGAAGTAGGGTAAGGGAGTCCAAAGTGCCCTGAGGGTAGGATATTGGTGGCCTTGCACATAAGTAAGTGTGACACAGGGATGGACCTTTCTGTCCGGTAGCTGAGAGTGAAAGCAGTGGCCTGCCATTTAGACCACCTGTTCAAGGTGCTGTGCTGTGGGCCACTGCTGGGCTTTACAGGTCTCGATATTACACGTGGACTCAAGGTGGGTCTTCACAACCGCCTGGGTGTAGAAATACTTTTTAATGATGACCTTAAAGATAAGAGTCAAATTTAAAGAAAGTCAACAGTGTAAAGAAGCATTACTAATTTAGGCTGTGAATCCGTGTATCTATAGCAGAACAAAATCGCAACTCTAATTTCTTTCAAAACTCATAATCAGCACAAAATCAAATTTCCTTTCATCTTCAGATCTTCTGCACGTTTCCAAATCCTGGAGCTCAAGGTAACCCTCAAGATTTCCCTCCTTTTAACTCTTACCTTCTCAGAACCAGGATGGGGAACTTTGCTCAAAGCCGTCTGTCAGGGAGGGGCTTGTGATGAACATTGTACATTTTTCAGTCTAAACGATTGATTAATGACCGCGAGCCTAGGAAGTCAGCCGGGGCTCTGTTTCTAAATTCATCCAAGGAAACCTTGTCTTCTTGGAAATGAGATAGTTCTGCTTTTCTCCCTTTGTCAGTGAACAGTGTCTATAATCAATAACCGTTCATCCGATCTTTTATCATTCTCTTTGCAAGTAAAGGAATGTATATAGGGAGAAAAATAATCACGTATGGATTATTCCAGATTTTTAAAATATTTTTATTATTGTAGGGGGGAGCGTGTATGCAGGAGGAGAGAATTTTGGGTGGGAGGGACAGACAAACCATCCAAAGCGCTCTGGATACAGGATTAGAAAAGGCTGGCTTAAGGGGTTATGGGCCAGGGCAGTGTCGGAGAATGCCATTAAGTGCTGTCATTTTGCTTGTAGTGAAAAAGATCTCAAATGTAATAGCCAAAGGCTAACACTTGGCATGGAGGTGTCAAACCAGCCAGCCAGGGAGCCTCCAGTCCTAGGCCAGCGTCTTGCTGATGGAGCGACACCGTTTGCTTTTCCCATCTTTTGAGGAAAATGGGATTTCCAAACAAAACAAAGTTAAGCGAGCAAAACAACAAACAAAATTCTTATTCTTTTCACTTAGAAAATTATTTTTTGGTATGTAGGAGTCAATTGTGTCTTAGAAGATCGGTATAGGTTTTTTTTTTTTTTTCCTCTCTCTCTCATGTTTTCTGACACATACATGTCTAGATGTGGAACAAGGATGACTGGACTGCTACTCACATCACCAGGGAGGCTACTGGAAACAGGACCCCAAGAAAGACACAGGAATTGCCCAATGATGGAGAAATGGCTGAGATCTACATGAACAGCCTGGACATGAGTGGGGGTAATGAAGGGTGAGGGTCGAGGGAAAGAGAGCCTGTGGAGCGGGAGATCCAGCTGATCAAGAACAGAGAGGGAGAACAAGGAATAGGAGACCATGGTAAATGAAGACACATGAGAAAAGGAAGAAACAAGTGCTAGAGAGGCCACAGAAATCCACAAAGATACCCCCACAAAAGACTGCTGGCAATGGTCGAGAGACAGCCGGACTGACCTACTCTGGTGATGGGATGGCCAAATACCTAATAGTCGTGCAGAAACCCATCCAACCACTGAGGGATCTGGATGCAGACATCTACGGCTAGGCCCAGGTGGAGGGAGCTCAGGAGTCTAATTAGCGAGAAAGAGGAGGGTTTTATATGGGCAAGAATTGTTGAAACCAAGGTTGGATAAAGCACAGGGACAAATAGCCAAAGGAATGGAAACACATGAACTATGAACCAAAGGCTGAGGGGCCCCAACTGGATCAGCCCTCTGAATAGGTGAGACAGTTGATTGGCTTGATCTGTTTGGAGAGGCATCCAGGCAGTGGGACCGGGTCCTGTGCTCAGTGCATGAGTTGGCTGTTTGAAACTGGGACTATGCAGGGATGCTTGGCTCAGTCTGGGAGGAGGGGACTAGACCTGCCTGGACTGAGTCTACCCAGGTTGATCTCAGTCCTCGGGGGAGCTTTGCCCTGGAGGAGGTGGGATGGGGGGTGGGGTGGGAAAAGGGGAGGGGACTGGGAGGGGGAGAACAAGGAATCCGTGGCTGATATGTAGAACTGAAGGGTATTGTAAAATAAAATAAAAAGGAAAAAAAAAAACAAAAAAAAAAAAAACAACTCAATCCCACAGGAAATTGTTACCTCTTAAGCACTAATAAATGTCAAGCAAGAGATGCGCTCTTTGTGCCAGCTACAGTTTTCTCCAGTCCTCTTGTCCCTCGGCGCAGCCATGTTTTCTGGATGTTTCTGGCTGAAGAGGCAAAATAATAATAATAATAATAATAAACTTTAGAAAAACAGTACTGATGTGGAAGCATTCTGAGACAAGGTGCTGGTGACTTTTCGCTGAAACAATTAGCTTTGCTACAGTAACACAGTAATGAAGAATTCTGCATGGTTACAGTGAATGTCTTCAAATGCAACCATAAAAACGGAATCATTGCCATTTTCTATTAGATGCAGTGTGCAAAATGATCAGATTTTAGGAAGAGAGTACGTCTTAAAGCAAATGATAAGAAATAGCAAGTAGACATTTGAAAGAGTGTGGCAGTGGCTGGGGAGATGGCTCGGTGGTTAAGAGCACTGACTGAACCCAACTCCCATATGGCAGCTCACGACTGTCTGTAACTTCAGTTCCAGGAAATCCAAACACCCTCAAAGGCACACATGCAGGCAAAGCACCAATGCACATAAAATAAAAATTAAAAAGAGTATGATGAAACATTTCAACTTCATAGTTAAATGTCCATTTTTAAGAAGCCAATAATTAATGGAAAACATAAATCGAAATACTCGTTTGTTCAAATCATGTTCTGCTGCATTTAGCTAAAAAAAAATAAATAAATAAAAATAAAAAAAATAAACGTAACATTGTTTTCTTTACCCCAGAGTAGCTTATATCCTAAGGAAGATACTACTGAAAATGCCAGGATTAAAGCTGTATCAACATCATGTTCAGTCCTGCATGGCCTTCAGGGGAGAGCAAATCAGGGAAAGGTTTCAGAGGGGATCTGAAACAAATGCAGGTTAGATTGTGCGAACTGCCAGCACGGGACTCCACAGTATAAACACAGAAGTGTGGCGTTCCCTTCTCTTCTGAACACTGAAAAATATCTTGTATTAAGCTTCTTTCAAACAATTATTCCCAGGAAATAAGCTCCCCGCTCTCTAGTTTCTCCAGCTGAGATAATGCATTTCTTTTCTTTCCTTCCTTTTTTTTTTATTTACTGTTTTGCCAGCTTTTCTGTTGAGAGTGTTTTTTCTGTTGAGAGTGATGTGTGACTTTTTTTTTTCTACATCACCAATTTGACTAGAAGCCTCTTACAATGTCTGTGTCTACATTTTCCTCTAAAGAATCACTTTATATTGTTACATGTAATTCACATTCCTTTCCATCCTCCCCCTTCCCTGTCTCTTTAATTTTATTCCCTTTTTTTTGGGTAATATTTCAGTACTTTCAGTATCAGGAATTGGGAATCCTCACTGACCCCTGCCAATAAACGGACTCAGAGGGTAAAGGCACTTACCACGCAAGCTTGAGAACTTGAGTTTCATGCCAGGGCCCACATAAAGGTGGATGGAGGAGACTGGCTACACACAGTTGTCCTCTCAAACTGTTTGGAAATCCCGCTTTCCTCAAAAGATGGATGAAAGCAAATGACGTCACCCCACCAGCAAAATGCTGGGCTATGGATTTGAGGCTCCCCAGCTGGCTGGTTTTGACACCTCCATGCTAAGTGTGAGCCTTTGGCTATTACGCTTGAAGAGCGAAATGACAGCCCTTGATGACACTGTCCAGCTGCTGTCCTGTGTGCTGCCACCATTTAAGCCTTTGCTAATCCTCTATGCAGAGCACTTTGGATGGGTTCGTCTGGTCTCTCCCCACCCAAAATTATTTTCTCCATCAAGCGCTGTTGCAGGGAAGGTCCAGCAGGCATGCACACACGTGTGCACGATCACAAATCAGGCCCGCAGGGCTGGGGATGGATTCCATCTGTTGTTACTAAGCAGCTTCGAGATGGTGGGACATTAACATTAAAAGGATTAAAGCTTGCATTGACAGGGGCTGACATGCAAGAATTAGATTTAAGGTTAACAGCTGGAATGCTCAAGAAAATAAATAGTAAGAGAGAAATTGGAGTGCCTGGGTGTAAGATGCATGTTGGGATTATCTCCAACACACTTTAGAAATGTCCCATTCAGTATTTCTAAAAGGTAGAATTAGCATCAGTTCCATCAATGATTACAGAATATAGGGGAAATGCCTTAGGTGGAGTTAATCATCATTTAAACTAAGTATTATGACACACTGGAAACTTTTTTTTTTTGAGAAATGATTGATCCTAGCACTAGAAAAACATGCCAATATTAAAAATCAAGAAGACTTGTTAAGACTCAGGAGGCAGATTTATTTTTTTTCTGAGCATGTTAGCAAGAAAAATAATTTACAAGTCTGAACAGCACAGGTTAAATTTGATTGAAAGTTCTCTTACGGCTGGGTGGCGGTGGCACATGCCTTTAATCCCAGCACTCGGGAGGCAGAGCCAGGAGGATCTCTTGTGAGTTCGAGGCCAGCCTGGCCTACAGAGTGAGATCCAGGACAGGCACCAAAACTACACAGAGAAACCCTGTCTCAAAAACAAACAAACAAAAACAAAAAGTTCTACGACAGGCATGAAGTGTTATACACTTGGCAAGGTGCGGGTGGTTGACATAACCAAGGATGTAAATATCCACGAGTTCCATTCCACCTAAAAACATGGACCACCTACCTCAGCATCACCAGGCTGAGGGTAGACCTCATATAAAATGAAATTTGGTTCCTACTCAGTGCTGCTAAGCCAGAAAGTGAGGGTGATGTTTAATAGTAAGCACTCCAACGGACACTCCTGCTCTCCTGGTTGAGAGGCACACACCTATTTCACAGTCATTTTCCACCGTCTCTAGAGCAGACTCTACTTACCTCCACTAGTGAATTACTTCTGAGCGTTGTCCACACCAGGCTGGGGGGACGCTCATTACTGAAGTTCAAGGTTCTTACTGACGTCACCAGTAAATTCATCTCTGCTCTGAGAAATCAAAGGATGAGCCCGGGACACTCAAGGACAGAAGAGAATAGAAGCTTTCCTTTCTCTTAGGTAGTTTCTGAGACCGTAGGAAGGGCAGTTAAATATCGCTTGGTAACATAATACTTTTTAAGCGCGTTTATTCTCATTTTCTCCATTGCCTGCTGTTAAGCATAAAGATTGTTAGCTTCTTGGATATCCTTTGATTCACATAAGCTATGTGCATGAAAAATAAAATGGTGCTTTTTAAACTTTAAAGTCTGTAATATCCAACTCAAGCCCTGCCAGTTTATAAATTCCTCTATCTCTAGGCTTTGTAGTCTGTAGTTTATATCTTACAGTATTAGTGGTCATTTACAGTTCTTTAGTAAATTGTATTTCGCTGATTCTAAGATGCACTTTTTTCATACTCACTTGGCAGAAGATCAGGATTGTCATATTAATTCTTACTAATAGTAACTCTATGCAATTATAAAGGAGATTGAATAATCTGGCTAAAGTAAGCAGTGTTATATATATATATATATATTGATCCTAGCACTAGAAAAACATGCCAATATTAAAAATCAAGAAGACTTGTTAAGACTCAGGAGGCAGATTT
This sequence comes from Peromyscus leucopus, assembly GCF_004664715.2. Classification (NCBI taxonomy): domain Eukaryota; kingdom Metazoa; phylum Chordata; class Mammalia; order Rodentia; family Cricetidae; genus Peromyscus; species Peromyscus leucopus. The sequence goes on along the minus strand of NW_023505223.1, from coordinate 190,567 downwards.
ATTTTTCTCTGAGCATATTAGCAAGAAAGATAATTTACAAGTCTGAACAGCATAAGTTACCTTTCACTCATGTGAAAACAGGGTACACAGTTTCATGTGTGTCTTAATATTTTCTCTTCACCCTTGAAATTATGACTCTGTAAATTATATTTCTTCAGAAATTAAAGAGTGCCTGGAAATTTGTTCTAAATCATGTATGTAGGCAACTTCTCTTTGGGCTAAAGAATGTTGTCCATGTTAGAAGTGTTGGAAAAAGATGCACACATCCCAGAACTAGAAAGAAATGTCACCCTTAGTAATTCAACCGTTAACATTAGCATGTGATGGGTGAAAGCAGCTACAGGTAAGAAATTTTCTACTCTGAGATACAATATAATTCATTATCTGGGGAACAGCAACAGACAGTTTAAGAAAACAACGAGATTGTCTTTTTTGCCATAATCAAAGTATGGTGTCCCCTGACCCCCAGGCTCATGTATCTGAACATCCAGCCCCAGCTGATTGTCCTGTTTAAGGAGGTTTAGGATGCGTGGCCTTGCTGGAGGGAGTTTATCACTACATGGGATTTGAGAGTTCAAGGACTCAGCCACCTTTAGGTGGCTCTCTCTGCATCATGCTTGCCCCTTAAGGTGTGAGCTCTCGGCTTCCTGCTCCTGCTGCCTCTGCCCTGGAATCATGGACACTAAACTCTTTTCTCTAGAAGTTGCCTTAGTCGTGGTGCTTTATCACAACAGAAAAATAACTAGTACACCAAACTTCCACAACTGGGTCATTTCTTCGGAGGCAAAAAAGGAAAGGAAAAGCTCTGGACCCTTTTTTGTTAGACCAGACACTGAGTCTGAGGTCTCAAGTATAGTCTTGTGCCATAGCCAAAGACAGACCTCACACAGCAGTGGGGTCCCAGATGATTACGAAGGAGCTGAAACGTCCCTATCTCTTTGTGATACTGTGGTCATCTCACTCACAGGGCAAGGCATCACTCCTGTGTTTGTGGGTATATGAAATGTGCTCTGCCATCGTTAGTAAAAGAAATATTTCACCTGCTAATATGCAAAGTGCCTAATGTCTGATGATGGTGATAAACAACTATCAACTAGCATATGTATTAACTATGCTTTTTGTTGTTATTTTAGAATGTATTCCTTGTACTTATAAATGGAAAGAAAAGGAAGACTGTAAAGTAGCCTGGGGGGGGGGGGACACCTGAGAGGTGCTGTACAAGTAAGGCCTTTCATAACAGGTGATGACAACCCTGTGAGTGCCGCTGCCCCTGAAGACCATCCCGTGGGCACAGTGATGAAGGTGGGCAATGGTGACATTGAAGGTCCCAAGCCTGTGTAGGACTAGTATAATATGCATGTTTGTATCTCTGTTTTTTACTAAATAAGTAATAAATAAATAAAAGTATTAAAATTAAAAATATGAAAAGCTTCTAGAATAAGAAATAGCTATGCAATATGTTTGTACTGTAAGCTCAGGATTAAAGGCTGAAAGTTACAAGACATTTAAAAGCTTATAAAGTAAAAGAGTTACAAAGCTGTCCTGTGTGTTATTTTGGCAAACTCTGGTGTGTTGTTTGAGCTCACTGAGAACCTGGCTCTGCAAGCGGAAGCTGCCCTCCCCATCTCAGACCCAACATTTGTCTCAAGTGTCCTCTGAGGTCCCTTGTCTAGGCATAGGCTGAGCCCCTAATTCTGTGTCGGGAAGGGAAAAGAACAGCAAAAGAGCCCCAAGAGTAAAGCCAGGTAGAAGGAGAACCATTTTGCAACAGATGTTACTACTGTTTGTCCCAAGACATAAAAGAAGCTCCAGCAGGAAGAGAAGCTAGGGCCCTGGAAGGTCATCGCTGATGACGGCAGAGAGGACCTGCCCAAAGGGAGCTTGGGGTGAACTACTTCAGTTCCTCCGAGATTGGTACTGCTGCTGTGCGTGTCAGGTTGGGTGATGTTACTTCTATCCGTTGTCTGTGCGTTGTTTTACTTGGAAGCCTCACCCAAGAGGACACTGCGTCTGGGACTCTTTCCATCTAGAACTCTAGCTACTGCTCTACGGACGCTTTCCTGGTGCTTCTGATGAACATTTATTAGCCTTGATTTTTTTTGTTGATGTTACCTTTCTGCTCTTATTTGTTTCTTTTCTTGAAGGCCTCACCAAAGAGACTTCTGTTGTCGAATACTGTTTTAAACTATGCAACTATATTTGTTTATGCTGCAGAATACTACTTTAACTGTGTAAAGGTGTTGCTACTTCTGTGTGTGCTGCCATTTTGTCTAACGATGTAAGGATGTGTGTTTTATCATGTAAAATTATTACATAAAATTGGTTGTGTCTGTTTCACTTTTGCCTGACTTAAGGTACCTGATTGTCTAATAAAGAGCTGAATGAACAGCCAATAGCTGGGCAGGCAGAGAGAATAAATAGGAGAAATCTAGGCTCGAGAAGAATGAGAGAAGGAAAGAGAGAACGAGGGAGGCGCCTGAGACAAAAAGCCAGGCAGACCAGACACCAGACAGCAGACGACAGGGAAGCAGTGAAAGTAAGAATACAGAAGAAGAAAGGTTAAATAAGCCCAAGGCAAAAGGTAGTCAAAGAAAACAGGTTAATTTAAGTTAAAGAGCTAGCCAGAAACTAGCCTAAGCTAGGCCGAGCATTCATAACTAATAATAAGTCTCAGCGTCGTGATTTGGGAACTGGTTGGTGGCCCAAAAGAAAAAGTCTCGTACAGACTTCTGTGACTGTCTCAACACAGCTTCCCCAGCTGATTTCTGCTAGATTGGTGAACACACTATTTGATGATGCTTTGTTACCGGTCTGTCTGTCTGTCTGTCTATGCATCTGCCTACTATCTACCTATCACTTTTTATTAATTCTTTGGCTTTGGCTTGCGATAACTTAATAAACTCGGTCACTCAAAACCAATTGTATACCTATCATAGATCATTCTCCAGAACATATAGCACATAAACTAGGACCAATTTATTACTGGAAGAAAAACTTTAAATAAATGTAATGTAGGTCAGGGATAATGTGTTTACAATGTCCCCAGAAGGACAGTCACGTACTAGATCTTCATCTTCACTCTCTCTTTACCCACTGACTCAGGCATAGCAGCATCCACTCCTACAAGCTCACTCACGGTGAGTGCCTACATTCGGGTACCACTTAACTTTTTGCACTTTCTTTTCATCATACCTTTTCTATGTTTAGATATGTTTATATGCAGCAACGCTCACCTCTGCTGTTTCCTTCAGCATTTAGTCCAGCCATACGCTTTACACGTCTGCAGCCTCAGAACAGGAGGCTACATCATGAGCCTCGGGGTCTAGAAGACTGACCCTCTAGTTTGCATCTGCATCACCTACAGTGTTCGTACAGTGGTAGAACCACCCACCAGCGCGTTTCTTAGAAGCCTCGTCACTAAGCCATGTCACTGGGCTGTTTACTAGTCCTGAAGATAGTATCTTTCACGTGCAAGAAGAATTCCCAAGCCTTTACCATAATTTACAAATCCCATTGTGTCATGCCTCTCACCAAGAAAAATAATTTCCATGTTTTTAAATCAATAGGCATGCTATAAACCATGAGGTTTCAGGGGAAAAAAAATACTCCACAGATAATGTCCGTAGGATGGGTCTCATCTTGGAAACACTGAGATGTGATACAGACCATTAGAATGAGAGAGAGGAGGGCAGAGATTGCCTTTTCTCAGTGTCTGCTTTTATCTTTCTCCTGAGTCCAACGGTTCAGTTTAGTGCAGCAGTACGTACATGCATTTAAACACCAAACTGTCTGGGCTACCCGCACGAGTTACAGTCCCAGATTCTCATAAGCGTGTGTTTGTGAACCCAGTGCCATTTGCCCTTCCTTCTTCACACCCCTGGGAGTATGGAGCCAGCGGCTGGAAATTCAGCACCTTGAGCTTGGAAGCAGCTTTTTAAAGATAGAAGGGACTAGCTCAAGACGGCGGAACTGTCAGGCTGAAAGAAGGCGACTTCTGACTGCCCCATAAGACATACCAGCACTGCCTGCGTGTTCAGGCTTCTTCTAAGAGAGGTGTAAGTATCTGTCTTGTTTTAGCCATGGATAGATACACCCCAACCTATCTTAAATGGAATATGCAGTGATTCTGTTTTCAAAGTAGGAATATCTACAGACATAGGTATTTAATCACTAGAAAGAAATAACTCTCAGAACGAGAAAGAATTTTTTTCCTCTGACCTGTGCATTGTGTCTGATTAGTAACTTTCAGTCACTTAGAGGCTCAGTTCATGGCCACCCCCGCAAAAAATGGATTAGGGAATTCTACAAAATCAAGGGGCATCTATATGCTACTGCCTAACTAATTAGCTGGGTCCTTCTCTCTGACTTTTGTGTTTTATCGAATTCTTTCAACAACTTCTGCAGCTGTTCTTCTTGCATTCAGATATGGAATTCAACATATGTTTAATAAATAAATTTCACACATAATGAACAGAACACATTCAAGTTTTGATAATCTGAAGCCCAAAGTCTAGGAAGCATGATGATAAAAGGCCACCTAACATCTGAAAGTGAGCCTGAACTGTAACTATCTTCTTCAGTCAGTTTTCCTGTGTAATGAAACATATTAAACTCAAGTGCTCTTAAAAGCAAATGATAGCCGGGCGGTGGTGGCGCACGCCTTTAATCCCAGCACTCGGGAGGCAGAGGCAGCAGATCTCTGTGAGTTTGAGGCAAGCCTGGGCTACAGAATGAGTTCCAGGAAAGGCACCAAAACTACACAGAGAAACCCTGTCTCGAAAAACAAAACAAAACAAAACAAAACAAAACAGCAAATGATTCTTCCACATTCACACATCAGTGGGTTATCTGGATTTCTGCTGATTTGGCTTTAAGGTGCAGGTTGGTCCAAGTCCATACCACATGTCTCTCATTCTTCTTATATCACACTACCCAGAGCACATCCTTCTCATAATAAAGTCCACACCAAGCCTTTGTTTGCATCATATCTATTAATACCTCATTTACTAAAGTGAATACCACAGGTAAGCATGATGTCAAAAGGAAGAAAAGAATACTTTCATCCTATGGATAGTGGAGATACTCAAAATTAATATAAGAAAGTGAAGAATTGAACATAATTATTCATTGTGCTACAGTTCTCAATAAAAAAAATCTATTAGACAAATTGGTAAATGTGGCGGTGAGTGTAGCTGATTGTGCATCGAAGCATTTCAAATGGTCAGACAAACAAGTGCCGGCCAATACTGACTGAGTATACCCAATTCAAAGAACTGAAGTGTGGAGGGGTTGGGGCGCAGGCATGTTTGGATATTCATTAACCAGTGTGTGCAGCAGAGTAGAGGGAAGAGCCAGAGACCAGTGAGGGAGCTACATGAAAAAACTCCACTTCCTTCTCAAGAGAGAAACTGAACAATGATCGTCTGTTCGGATGAGTCTGGAGCGGCATCATCTTAAGCCCTCCTTACCAAAATCCTATCATTACTGACATAGTGAGATCTCTTATTGGTTAAGAGCACTTACTGTTCTTCCAGAGGTTCAATTCCCAGCTGACACATGGTGGCTTACAACCCTACGTGACTTCAGTTTCAAGGGAGCAGTGTCCTTTTCTGGCCTTTGTGGGCATGGGGAACACATGGTGCACATGCAGACAAAACACCCATACACATAATTTTGTTTAATTTAATAAAAACTTGTCATTACTAGTTGAGAAATATTTTCCCTTTAGACTCACACCTATGATTTTTAATGAGACTCAATTTTGTTTCATTTGTGGAAATTTATTTTGACAAAGTACATCATCATTGCTTTGAAATAGTGTAACAATGAACTGAACAGAAAACTGAGTCTTCCTAAGGGGTTCAGTAACATCCAGAGGATGACTAAGGAAGACTAGACGTCTAAGAATAGCTCCAGCTCATGAAGTGGAATTCTGTAGATGGGGAATATCATTGACAAGGCTTCAAACTTAAACTCTCTTGGTTGTTTTGGGAAATAGCTTTCCAAAATGAACAACATAGCATTTGGATAAGACGTAACTATTTGAGGGCAGGTCCTCAATTGACCTGGGAAGGTCACTACGTACCAGCTTTAAGGACTGAGCTCAGCTGCATGTCTGCCCTTGAAGAGGCACAGCATCTAGCATGTCTGCATCAGCAGAAGAGGCTTCATGTGACTAGTCTCAGGGTGACATGCAGAGCATGTGAGTTCTAATTCAGAAAGAATCAACAGGCGTGGCTGGAGAGAGAACAAGAAATGAAGAAAGTTCATACTAACGTAAGTATCACCTTGAAGATGTCCAGAGCCATTTGGAATTTCAGGTTGAAGAATAACAAACAAAATAATGCTGAAGATGTGAACAAAAGAGAATCTTGTAACATTGCTGGTGGGAATGTAAATTAACTGAGCCAGTATGGAAGCTTTCTAAAAACTAGAAATGGATCTACCATATGAGTGGCTCATTCCTGGGACTCCATTCCCAAAGGACTCCCGTGAACATTTCAGAGATCCTTGAACATGAGTGTTTACTGCAGCACTATTCAATGGCTAAGTTTTGAAACCAATACATGTGTCCAGCAACACACAAATAGATAGAGTGTTGTGCATATATGAATTCTTCTAGCCATGAAGAAGAACTAAGTTGGTCAGCTGCAAGAAAATGGATGCAATTGGAGATAATCATATTTGGTGAATTAAGCCAGTCTCAGAATGACAAATGTTGTGTTTTCTCATGTGTGCTCCCCAGATTTAACAGATGCAGAAGATCATGCGTGTATGTATGACATGAATGTAGAAGTAAACTGTCTAAGAGAACAAAAGGGACAAAGGAGAGGGGTGGAGCAAGAAAAAATGGATGGGAGCACAGGGGAGATGCTCAATATTCAAAATATGCTTCTATGGACACTTTAGTACTTTAAAAAGAAATTTTTAATTCATCTCTTCCTGGCAGTTAAAAAGACAAGTCCCTGGAAGGCGGTCACGTGAGTTTAGTCATTGGGCACAGTTAGCGGAGGACATAAGCCATGCATTGGCTGACTCAGGGCTTCACCACGTGTGTAAGCCCAGGGATGTTCCTGCTCTTTGCCATGCACTTGTCCCAGACAGATCTAATGCTGACGAACTTCATGCCAGGGATCTGCTTCCCCACACAAAACTAACTTGGAGTTTGGAAGATGGAACACATTGCAATCATTTTCCTTCTAAGCAAGGGACCTGCATTTTAGAACTTCTGTTAATTCATCATGGGCAATGCTATCAAATTATTCTCTAAACCCACTTTTTCTCTAAGAGAATGTACTGTTTCTTAAATTTCTCTCTTATCATGACTCAACAAGGAAGTAATCATAATTTTTTATTTTCATATATGCTAAAAATATCTTACGTGAGTCATTAATGATTAATAAAACTTCTTTGTGCCAAAGACATTATAATTAACTTGGGCTTAAGATGAGTGGCCATCACAAGCTCAAATGTAGACTTTATCTATCACATACATAAAACAGTATTTGTAAAAAATGTTTTATTATGCCAGGGTATGATGGAATGTTAACATATGTACAAATAAAGAATCTTGAAGTCTGCGATGTGTATTACAGAAAAATTGAAATAGATTACTTCTATTTTATATATTCTATTTATTTGCATTCTAGATTAATCCTTTTTAGAATTAAGAATACATTTCTTTAAGGATATATCTTTGTGTCTTTTGATTGACTAAAAACTGGTGCTGATCAGATGATATAAAAACAATGAAGTGAGGAAAAACACCGAGAACATCAGTGTTCTCTTTCATTTTCTATTGGAAAACATGCTACCTCTTCCAGGAAGCCTCTCTGATAATTTTCTAAATAGAATTAACTTTGTTCTCCCTTATAAATTCCATAAAATTGGATTGTATACTAACTCTGACCTTTCTAGTATTAATTATATATGTAAAATTAATATGTATCATGTAATATATATTCCACTAGACTGTAAATTTGGGGAAACAAGTATTTCTTAAACAATAATGTTAATGAGTATTATAAGTGACATCAAAACACTTGTATAATTTACACATGACCTCCATATACATTTTCTACTTTGTTTTCTCTCTTCTCTTCTCTTTTTCTTCTCTCTCTCTCTTCTCTCTTTTCTCTGTCTCTGTCTCTCTGTCTCTCTCTGTCTCTGCCTCTCATAAAAGCCTTAGAAGTGGTACTGGAGAGATGGCTCAGAGTTGAGTGCTTGCTGCTCTTCTGGAACACCGAATTTGGATTCTCAGAACCCATGTTAGCCAGCTTACAACTTCCCATAACTCCAGCTCCAGGGCAAGCCTCCATGGGCACCTTTACTCATGTACACAACACCCTCCCACATACTTTTAATGAAAAATAAAAATTAAATCTTTAATAAAAAAGAGCCCTGAAGAGTTTTGTATTCTTTTCAGCACTACATATTACATTTTCTGAAATTTTTAGGGGGCTGAATTAAAATAACGATATGTAGATGTGCAGTAGGATCAAAATACTTTCAAAATATTTATCTTAATATTTAACATAAACATTTATCACCTAAATACTCATGCGTATCTGTCATGGGTGTTTAGGTGCCTGCAGAGGCCAGAAGACTGCATCAGATCCCACAGAGCTGGAATTACAGGAGTTGTGAACTGACCAACATGGGGACTAGAAACTGAACTTGGGTCCTCTGGAGGAACAATAAATGCTCCTAACCCCTTAAGCCATCTCTATAGCCTCCAAATGTTCCCTTTCTATTGTTTGCTGGAGTCCTGGTCAGTACTGCACAAGCTCCATATACAATGTGTTCATTAGGAGAAAAGTAAAGACCTAAGCCAGCCTTCCCGAAGGCAATTCTGTTGAGGACCCAGGACCATGCCAGGTCCTGCAGTACACTGCCAGCTTCCCATTGTTACACGAATCCTAAATGGTCTTATAATAAAAATCCGGAGCCAGATATCAGGGTGAAAGCTGCAAGATCAGAGAAGCAGAGCAAGCCACAGCCACCACCTCTTACCTCACCAACTCCTCAGCCTGAAAGGGGCTGGATTCCTGTCTCCTCCAGCCTTATTTATATTTCCTTTCTCTGCCCAGCCATATCACTTCTTAGCTCAACCTTTCTAGTGCTGGGATTAAAGGTGTGTGATCCCAAGTGCTGGAATTAAAGGTGTGTGCCACCACTGCCTGGCTCTGTTTCTCTTTTAAACTGGATTAATCTTATGTAGCCCAGTATGGCCTTGAACTCACAGAGATCCAGATGGATCTCTGCCTCTGCTCCCCAGTGCTAGGATTAAAGATGTGTGCCACTACTGCCTGTTCTCTATGGTTAGTCTAGTGGCTGTCTTTGCCCTCTGATCTTCAGGCAAACTTTATTTGTTAAGATTATAAACAAAATATCACCACATGCCATAGCCCTGTTCTAACATTTTTCTGTTGAAAATAAACTGAAACTGTCAACTCACAGAGATATCCTTCTGTCATTACAACTCAAAGGATAAGTACACCATGCTGCTGTGGATATCGCTCTGTATAAATAAAACATCGATTGGCCAGTAGCCAGGCAGGAAGTATAGGTGGACAAGCAGGAGAAGAGAATTGTGGAAACAGGAAGGCTGGGAGGGAGATGCCAGCCTGCCATCCAGGGAGCAGCATGTAAAGGCAACAGGTAAAGCCACGAACATGTGGTGACTATAGATGAACAGAAATGGGCGAGTTTAAGTGTAAGAGCTAGTCAGTGGTAAGCCTGAGCTAATAGCCAAGCAGTTTAATTAATATAAGCTTCTGAGTGATTATTTTATAAGTGATTGTGGGGTCCGTGGGGCTGGGCAGGACTGGAGAAAACTTCAGCTACACCCACAATGAAGTTTCCTCAACACAACGTGCCTGGACCACCTAGCCTTTGTGCCATCTATTTTCACACAGAACTTGAAAATCTTGACTGAAAAACAGCTCCCTCTTACTTGTTCTTCAAGACAACTCTAAGTGGATGCTACTCCATGTGAAAGCTGTCTCTCATTTTCTACATGCAAACTGCCCACAGTTCTTTGGAGCATGTAGCTTATTCAAATGAGATGGGATGGCAGATGGTTAATCTCTGATGCAAATTTTCCTTATTAAAGACAAAATTTTAGAATAGCAGTAAGAAGCTAAATATTATTATTCAAATGGGATGTGAGATTTGTAGAAAGGGATAAAATTAGAGGACCAGAAAAGGCAGCGGTAAATTGAGAAACGACTGATGGTGTTTTCTACTTACAATACACTCAGGAAGTAGCCAAGCCAGGAGTCTTGGAGTTTCAACTATAAACAGGTTGTGTGTGTGTGTGTGTGTGTGTTGTGTGTGCGCGTGCGTGCGTGCGTGCGTGCATGCGTGCGTGCGTGCGTGTTTCCATGAGTATTGCGAATGCATCAGATGATAGTCAAATCTGCCAACTCTAGTAGCTGTTTCTCCACAAACCAGATCCTGGGTTAGCAAATCAGGGAGTGACAGGATGGGTATGGTTAGATTTGAGTCTTGGAAGGACTCCCCCGTGCCAGCATGCAGAGAAACTTCTGGAAGGGAAAGACACTAGTGAAATCTCGTACAGCTATGGTAATATTCCAGGAAAGCAAAGCCAGGAGACAATGAATGGGGAAGCGTTTTGAGAGGTAAATTCAATGGGCATCACGACATCTCGGCTGAGGTAGGTAGAAAGACAGACGTGAAATTAGGATGACAAATTGTACTGTGACGGTCTTAGTGCGTCCCACTGTTTTCAAGTCCATCATGATCTTCTGAGGCACTGAGATGTGACACAGAATGGAGAGGAGTATCCCGCTTTCCCACCTAAGAGGAAAGGAAATATCTAATATTCAAACAGTATGACTGAGGACCATCACATTCTCCCCATGTCGTAGTTCTAGGTAGTTGTCATAATGCCTTCAGTAAAAAATAAACATCTTATTCGTTTATATGGAACTCCCACCCCATCCATATCTGCCACACCTGGCCCTCCGGACGGCAGCCAGTTTTGCATCCTAGGTAGTCCTCCAATAGAGGGGCCCACTGACCTTAAAGTACTCAAGCAGAAGGTTCGGGGCCCCAGTGGGCCCTTGCATGGCCATATTCATTTATATTCACAATTCTGTATTTTTCTGATTTTAAGAAAGGAACCCAGCATTTTATATGTCAGGTCCAACACCTGAATTGTCCATTCCCTCCACGACTGTGTGAGTCACTTCTTCCTACATGGGAGAAGAAAGACGCTGTCTCCTGCCTCTCTGGTCTAGTTCACACTGTGCCACACTGGTAAGCCTGGCTTTTCCAGTTGTAACTCCCCAGTGACAGAGTGTCATTTAGGTATGGACAAAGGCAGAAATCATGCTGTGTCCATCTAAGGAAGATGCTTAGATCATTGTACACAAGTCATGACCAGATGCAGTCATTTTCAAGTCGGCCCAGACTCTGGGATGAGTGCCAGGCACCAGACTCAGCCTTCCCCTGCCAGGTTTCCTCTAAGAGTCATCTGTGGTTCTTAACACTGGTTGACCTTAGACCAGAACACTTCAGTAATCAAAAACACTGTAGTGGTACTGAAACTTGAAGCATCAGGGACTCCTTATTCCTTGTTGTTCAAATCTTAGATGGTCTTTTAATTAAAAAAACAAAAACAAAAACAGAAACACCCAGAGTCAGATATCAGGGTGAAAGCTGAAAGATCAGAGAAGCAGAACAGCCAGCCACTAGTTCTTACCTCTATGAAATCTCAGCCTAAAGAGAGAGAGTTCCTGTTTCCTCAGGCCTTATATACCTTTCTGTGTCCTGCCATATTACTTCCTGGGATTAAAAATGTGTGCTTCCCAAGCAAAGGCATGAAATCTCAAGTGCTGGGATTAAAGATGTGTGCTACCACTGCCTGACCTCTGTATCTAATCTAGTGACTGCTCTGTCCTCTGATCCTCAGGCAAACTTTATTAGAGTACACAATATATCATCACCTTCCTCCCCAGCTTCTTTGGCCCCCATGAAGTCCCATTAACTTCTTTCCTAAGAAGACATCAAGTGTATTAGCCTGGAAGGGAAGACAGGCATGTACCATCTGCCCAGAAGGCAAGCTCCATTGGTTTTTTTTTAGACACTATTTCTGCATAAAAATCAACCATTGTTTATCTTACATCAATACAAATGAAATGAGTCATTGCAACCTTTCTCCCTTAGTACAAAGAGAGACGATTTCAATCATATGTCTCCCTAGATATGAATATGCATTTGGTTTTAGTTTTTTTTGTCTGTTGTTTTTTCGTTTGTTTTGCTTTTTTCTGAGACAGAGTTTCTCTGAGTAGCCCTGGCTGCCCTGGAACTCACTCTGTAGATCAAGCTGGCCTTGAACCCAAAGAGGCCTCCTGCTTTTCGAGTGCTGGCTGGGATTAAAGTATGTGCCACCACCGCCCACACATGTTTGTAAGCTTCAAATAGCATGATCTCATTTTTTATATTCTCTTTCTCTCTCTCTCTCCTCTCTCTCTCTCTCTTCTCTCTCTCTCACACACACACACACACACACACACACACACACACACACACACACACACCTTCGACTCTTCAAATTAGACTTCATTGCCATACCCTCAAAACAAACCCATGGGTATAAACAAATCTAGTTAAAAACATGACTTGAGACACACTAGAGTCCTCTGTGTTTCAGGGACCTGAGAGATTGCTTTAGAGACTCAACCTTCCAAAAATGCTACCCTGATGTCTCCAAACTCAGAGTAGAAAGTCTCTGGCTGTGGATATGCCGAACCAATTGGCCTTAGCCCAAGGTACTCGCATTAGAAACATCACAGTGACAGTGACACTCAGTGCCTCGGTGTCCTCCAGCACTGCCACGGCTGCTCTAAGGACAGATACAGCCCTTTGGCTACTGTGCCCATGCACACATGGATGGCAGAGATCCGTGTTGGATGTCTTCTTGAATTGCTTTCCATTATATTTTTTGAAACAAGATCTTTCACACGAGGCTGGAACTCACACCTGACTGAGCTAGGCTGGCAGTCCAGTGAGCTCCAGAGATCCACCTCTCTCTCTCTCTCCCCCAACTCCTTCCAGGCCCAGCGTTTACCTGGGAGCTGGGGATCTGAACCGGGTCCTCTCGATTGCACAGCAAACACTTTGCCGACTGAGCCGTCTCTCAGTCTCTGTATTTGACATTTGAGAAACATATCCAGGGGCCTTCATCTTCGCTTCCCCTTTAAAAAGCGAAGCTGGGTTGGCTTACGCACCATTTTAAAAACTCATATATAAGTAAATTCTGTCTATTTTTAAGTGTGTGCTCTTCGATGAGTTTTGGGGTGTTTTTTGTTTTTGTTTGTTTGTTTCACCAAATGTGTACAAGAGCTGGTGGAGGCCTAAAGAGGAACTGACGTTATAGATGATTGTGAGCTACCATGTAGGTGCTGGGCAGGAAGTGCTCTTAAAGAGCTGAGCTATCTTTCCAGTCTCTTGATAAGTAAATTCTTAAATAAGTTAAAAGTTCTGAAAAGACAAGCAGAAAAATTCTCTAAGAACTTTGTCTTCAATAATTAAGAGGAAAAATTGCTCTATAAACCATTAAAGCATGTCATAAAATCACTTGAAAAAAAACATAAAATGTGTTTTAACTTTTACCATATCCCAGCATTACTCTAAGATCTTGATATGTACTGATTTATTTAGCCCACATAACCCTACGCAGTCAATACTGCTCTTCCAATTTAGGGATAGGTAAACTGAGGCACGATGCAGTTGGGTAAACCTTCCAATGGCTATATATGGCAGAGCCTAAGTTTGACTAGTTGATCTGATATTAGAGACCACAGTCACCTACTTAACTCGATTGTGCAGCCTGAAAAGTCTCCTCCCCACACTGAAGGTTCCTCCTGCCCTTCTCAACCTCCAGCATCTCTGAGAGCAGAACATGTATTCCAGTCATGGACGTGGGAAGCCCTGCCTTGGAGAAAGCACAATCTAAACAAGAATGCTCTGTTTTCACAACATTGATCATAAAACGTCGCCTAGAAATGAAGATTCAGTGAACAGTCGAAAACAGTCAGCAGCAGAGCTAGTTCAAACCTAACAAGAGGTTAATTCTCCAGGAAACAGAAAATTACTGCGACTAATTCATACTGTCAAAGACTCAAGGGTGGTATTCATATTGACACATAACTTTGAGTTCTTGATTTATGCTATTATACTCCACGTTTTTAGAGCCCATTCTTGTAGACAAGGGAGAAAAATGCTGTTACTATTTTGTCCTCCATCTCCCCTCCTCCTCCTCTTCCTCCTGCTCCTCCCTCTCTTTCTCCTGCTCCTCCTTCTTCTTTTACACTTTCCTGGCAGCTGGTATAGTGGCAGACTTCGTCATGGGGTAGGAGGGGAGGTCTAACATCACCAGGTGCCGTCTATTTACTGGGAACAGGCAACAGGTCTGCAGTGCAGATGAATGAGGAAGAAGGGGTTTCCTCCCCCAGGAAGCAGCTGGGTGCTCCTGCATCCTGGGTAGCCATAGTCCTGAAATGTGGCTGCATTTTTTTCCCTAAAGGATACCTGTGGTACTCTCCCCCCTGAACTAGTTAGTGGTTTGCTTTTCTTTGGAATTCATCTGGAGGGTCTTGGCCTCAGGTTAGTGCTGCTGCTTTTCTGATTTGATTGTCAGGATTCCTGTCCTAATTAAATTACCAGCCTCCTTATTGCTGCCTTGCTTCACCCAGTTCTTTGTATTAGTTCCCTCTGTTTCCAGCATTTCAGTAGATCTTGTCATCTTGGTGGTTTTATCATGCACATATTTTATGTGTTCCCTAGCTCTTGTCAATCTAAGATCATTGATTTTTGTCTTCTGGGTGAGCCCTGACATTGGTTAGCTATTGGTGACTTTTCTTGCTTGACAGTACCATGTAGCTCACACACCACACACCACACACACACACACACACACACACACACACACAGACATAAGGAATTGTGTATTTGCACAGACGAGTTAGTTTATTTATTCTCCTTGAAGTTATTTAAACTAGTCATTTACTGAGGTAGTTTTTTAATCTCTTGCTTCAAGCACAGTATTATTAGCCTGCTCTGAAAATGTTACATTGACCTTTTTCATATAACTTAAATCCTATTTACATTTCTGAATAATCAATTAAGGTTAGATTTTCTGGTAAAGTTAAACCAATGGCAGCAATTCAATATCTCTCCCCACCCCAGAGATGGACATTGCCATCAGCTCTTATTGAATGCTTCCAGAGCTCTATTTACTATGCAGAATAAAAGCATATTAAAACATAAATACCATTATACTATTTATTTCCTCTTTTAAAAAGGGGGCGACTGGAGGTAGAGCCCACTGACAGAGTGCTTGTCTAGCATACACAAGGTCTTGGGTTTGATCTCCAGCACCACATAATCAATCATAACAATATAATACTAAATAATAATAATAAGGCAGTAGAAATTTACCTCTGATTAGAAAATAGCCTCGTTCTTTCTCTTTGTCACCCGGTGTGGACTACAATGTCTGTGTGTTAGTTTTGCAATTGTGACATTGCTCGAGCAGTGCCCTTGTGAATCTCTACCTCTTAAGTTTTCACTAACCAAGAAGTTGCTGGCTGTAGAGTATGTACAACGAGAACACCCCGCAAAGCATGTTGACATCTCCGTCAAGTTTCTCTACCTTGGGGTAGTTTAAATTTACAGTTGTAAATTCTCTCAAGAGATGAATACAATAGATTTTATATGGTATAGAATATGCAAACTATTACATGTGTCTGAGGAAAATCTATGTAATATGCTTAAAATTAAAATTAATACTTAAAAACAGGATAATGTTTATCTCTGGGGAGGAGAAGAAAAAAATGAATCAAAGAGGGCTACATGGAAGATGTCAGTAATATTTAATTTCTTAATGGAATTAGTAGGTTCCTGGGTTCTTCTACACATCTTATGGTCAAATAAAATTAGATGTAAGCAGGTAAAAGATGAAATTTGATCTCCTTAATTCCAAGTGTGGAAGCCAGAGATACCTCTTTTCAGGTAAACGAGAGCGTAGCTGTGAAGGATCGGTGTCAGCCTGGGAGGGGGGCCAGTGAGAACGAAGCACTCCAGGGAAGATAAAAGCTGGACCCAAGCCTATTACAGACACATTCACAAATCATGGGAAAAGTCAGGAATTGGTTCCTACTTCCTAGGCAATGATACTTTCCGGAAACATTGTCCGAAACGTTGTATTTACATAAGTCTATTGTTCTGTGTGTACTCAAATTTAAATGAAATTAATAAGCCATTAACATCTCAGCCTATCGTGTCTAACGTGCTAAAACCTAAGAGCAAAGGTATCTTTAATGAGACTGGGTATTTTAGCTTTCATTTTGTGGTGCTTTTGGGTCATCAAAGAATTGTGAGTAAGTGAGTGTTTCTGCAAAATCACAACCTTCAAGCAAGTAACTACAGGAACCTACTGACTACATTTTTCTTCTCTCTGACAATCCCTCCTAGAAGAGAGAAGGTCTTTTTCTTTATTTCCCAGTAGAGCTTAATCTGTCAGAATAAAAAGAGAAGCCAAATGGAACAGCAGTAACACAAATTCCAGTAGCCCAAGGGCTCTTGCCAGACTGAAAAGGCTGACCTCATTCCTGGATCATGCTCTAACTTAAATTTCTTAGTCATAGGACATTTCAGAGAGTTTTACATAAAATATGAGAACCGTATTCTGCCCACACTTAGTCTCAATAGAGACTCATGTTGTGACATTTACTTTTTTCTATTACGCACTGGAAATGAATAATTTCCAAATGGAAATTTGAAACTTGCCGAACATTATCAACAAAAAAAAGAAGAGAGAGAGAAAGAAAGAAAGAAAAGAAAGAAAGAAAGAAAGAAAGAAAGAGAAAAGAAAGAAAGAAAAAGAAAGAAAGGAAAGAAGAAAAGAAAAAGGAAGGAAGGAAGGAAAGGAAGGAGGAAGGGGAAGAGAAAAGGAGAAGGAGGGAGGAGGGAGGAGGAGGGAGGAGGAAGAGGGAGGAAGGAAGGGAAGGGGAAGAGAAGGAAGGAGGGAGGAAGGAAGGAAGGAAGGAAGGAAGGAGGAAGGAAGGATAAGGCACAGTGGGTTCTGGGTTGGATTCAATGGTAAAGGAATTGACTCAGAACACAACTTCAGGAGTCTCAGACACCAGGCAGCTGGCATCCAAATCACAAAAGACACGTACATTCCCGCTTACCGCCTTTAGAATATATTAAGAGTGTAATTTTAAGATTAAAATGCAAGTCCACAAATATGTAGCTAAGAACACAAGCTCTAAGATGAGCCAAACAAAAAAATTAGTGTGTTTGTCTCCGTTGGCCTTCCTTCTGACAGGAGATTAGATTCTGCCCGGAGATTTCTTTGACTCGTGGCTCACTTAATTCATTTAGACATTACCAGCAGAGCAAGCTATGACAACACAGATCCATCTCAACAGGCTCACTCCTGACTGTTCTAATAAGGAGGAAAAAAAAAAAATTTAATGAATTTACATTTTTTTTTTTTACATGCACTCAATTTGTATTTGGTTTAATATAAATAATCTCTAAAAACCCTTTATTACATTATCTTCTTGCGCTTAGTAATGGGAAATAACACACAGAATTAACTCCAGGTATCTTTTTTATTTGAAATATATTTTGTATGTTTTTTAAAATTTGATTTTTAAATTAAAACTTACCACCTGATTGGGAGCACATACTAATCTAAGTACACAGCTTCAATATGGATAAATGAATCTCCTGGTGTTAAACATAGCTCGAGTTAACATATTTTTCAAGAAGCATCTGCTGCAGCCAGGAGGAGCCTACCTCTGTTAGAGAGGGCCCTATGCAGAGACGAAGCAGCAAGCTCCTGTCCACAGACGTGTTTATTCAACCCTATACTGTTGTCTAAAACATCCAGTGAATAAGAACAAAGAATGGCATATACACACACACACACACACACACACACACACACACACACAACACACACACACACAAAAACGTCATCATTGAAACCCATTACTTTGTACATTAACTTAATTTGTTTTAATCAACCAGCAGATCCTGTAATGGTGGCTCTCGCATGTGACTCCAGCCCTGGGGAAGTCAGGGGGTGCCAGTTAGGAGTTCAAGGTCATGTTCAGCCATAGATTTCAAGGGTAAAGCTAGCCTGGATATTCAAAATAAATAAATAAATCAAGAGAGTCCACAGGGTTGCAGCTCTCTTGAAAAACTGCAAGAATGACTGATAGGAAACCTCATTTCTAACCCATAGGATAGAGAATCTCAACCTGTGGGTTCTGACTCCACTGAGGTCGAATGACCCTTCCACAGGGGTCCCCTAAGACCATCAGAAAACACATTACAATTCATGACAGCAGCAAAACTATAGTTATGGCATAGCAACAAAAATAATTTATGGTTGAGGGGGTCACTCCAACAAGAGGAACTGGGTTAAAGAATCGGGGCCTTAGGAATTGAGAACCACGGCCCTAGGAGATGAGTAGTGTTCATCTGCTCCTAAAGCTTAGAGTGATGTGGACGGTGTTCCCACACGGCCCTCACTTGGATTCCCTGCCTGCCCCTTTTAACAGAGGTTTGGGACTTCTGGGGCAGTAGAACTAACACACACCACTTAGTAACACAAGTACCTCAACACAGTGTGACATCTCACCACCTAACTGGTTGTGAGTAAAATCCAGTTCAGTTAGTTGCTAGACAGCTACTACATGACAGGTCCACTGGACAAAGATGAGTATTAGTGACTAAAAAAATCCATATGCTATCAATTTCTCATTTCCTTGGAGAAATATGCCCTCTCTACAAAAGGAAAGAGTGTTATTAATCATTAGACTCTCAGAGCTATGCACTAAATTAATGATCCATTTTTATAATGTTTGTGATTCTGTGGGGGAATAGTGACTCATATTCACACAGTATTTCAAGCTTTAAAATACAGATAATTTTTAAGTAGAACTTTGTTATTATTTTCCCAGTGAGCCGTATTGTTTCTTGTTCAGCAGCAAATATAACAGAGACTCAAATTAACATGACCCAACCACATACATAGCTTCCTCTTCAGATAATTGTCTGGGAATAAGTAGTCCATGACTGCTACAGTGGCTCCCTGTGGGAAGGTCCCAGGCCCTGATCCAATTCCACCACCCTGTCATGAAATTTCCATTTCATGGTACAAGACAGCCTCCTATGATGTCTACAACCCAGGCACAAGATGGCAGTAGAGAAAGAAAACTTCCTTCCAAGGCTAGGGTCCTGAAGTTTCACACATTATTTTCACTGCCGTCTCATTAACAAGCTTAATGAAAGAGCCACATAGAGGCACAAAGGAACCTGGGAATGACTCTATCAGCTAAGGTGCCTTGTGAAAAGTTAAATTTCTATCATTGAAGGAGGACAAGCCAAAACTATGAGGCAACTAGCCATCAGACATACCAGTTCACAGTGTGTATGCATACTTCCTTAGCTTATGATTTTTGTTTGCCACACTGTCTTAGTTAGGGTTTACTATTGCCGTAAAGAGACACCATAACCATGGCAACTCAGACAAAAAAAAAAAAACATTTAATTGAGTGTGGCTCATTTATAGTTTCAGAGGTTCAGTCCATTATGATCATGAAGGGGAGCATGGCAGTGTGCAGGCAGATGTGGTGCTGGAGCTGAGGGTGCGACATCTTGCAGGCAACAGAAAGTTGGTCAACTGACAGTCACACTGAGTGAAACTTGAGAAAAGAGACCTCAAAGCCCCGCCCACAAGTGACACACTTCCTCCAATAAGACCACACCTACTGCAACAAGGCCACACCTCCTAATAGTGACATTCCCTTTAGGGACCATTTTCTTTCAAACTATCATACACACCTTCCATTTTCATTAGACTGCAAAGGTCCTCAGACTTCTAAAAAGTTCTATTTTCTATCACTAAGATAGGGATAAAATAAAAAAATATGATGTGGTGAATCGCCTGGTTTAGGGCCATTCAAAGACATCACTTTTGGTGTCATAGTTCTCAGGATGAGAATGATTAAAAAAAAAAAAAATCTGTTAGGAAATACACTCAATGGATGAGGTATATGAACCTATTATATAGCAGTGAGTTACAAAAATCCCCCAAATCTAATTGATCAGGTAGGATGGATGCAGTTCCCACCTTGGTTGAAAAAACACAATGTTCACAAACAAGCACACCAACTTCCAGATTCTCTCTTGTGTTGCATGGATCTACATTTCTACTGGAGTGTGAATGGTGCCTTGTCTGCATCAGTTTAGTTGAAAAGATTTGAAATTAATTGGTCGTCATTGTTCTTCAACTTTGCTTTTTTTCAGTTTCTCTACAGATCAGTTTGAAAAATGAACACTAATTGTTGATGCTGTCTGTTGCAACTGTGTCTATCTAGTGGACGCCCGTTTTTTCTATTAAAGCCCGAGACTCACTGGTATTGCTGATTAGTGCTTGTCAAATGCATCTATATACTTGCTGGTAACCAAAAAGTAGATATAGGCTGCTTTGCTCTTTATCAGTCAAGGTAGCACACAGTTGAATAGAAAAAAAGAAAACACACTAAGGGTCATCCTACCACCAGGAAGGTGCATTAGAAATTTGCATTTTAATGACTCTCGAGGCAGCGTGATGCTTGCAACAGATCAGTGATTTCCCTTGGAGAATAATGCCGCCCATTCCGTAATTTCAACTGAAACTGTAGGAAAGGTGGATATTATAAGGACTATAGAAACAGCCAAGATATAAAACTGAAAACTCAAAAGATTTGCATTTAAAAAGAGAGTATCCAAAGGGTCTCTACTCACAGAGAGCCAACCGGGCAGTATCTTCCCACACATAGCTACCTAGGTACTCAGAGAGCCATAAATTGTGTAGTTTATTGCAGTTCAAGAATTTTTTTGGGGAGGGATCTCACAATTTTTAAAGGAGAGAACTTATATTTTCTCTCCCAATTCTGTATACATTCTATATTGTTCTCCCCGTGAGTCTTGGTTTTATAGAAACAAGCGGGCATCCCCTAGATAGACACAATTGCAAGAGTCTTCCTCAGCCACTGACAATCCTTTTGCAAACTGGTCTATAAAGTTAATGTCACCCTTGACAAAATCTTCAGCTCTTTGTTAAATCAATGGGCTAGTTCTGAAACTAATATGGTCTTGTAAAGGAACCAGAACAGCCAACACAGACTGGAAAGACACTGTTATGAGTCAGGGATAGGGGCAAACTCTCATTTGAGCAGGTCGGTATCTGTAAGCTGAGGCAACACACCTTCTAGAACTCTGCCAGTCTGAAGATTTATATGGACTCCTGTGAGTATTCACTCTAAACAGCCTCAGTGGCCGCCAGTGCTGCTGGGGGACCAGAACCTTCAATGTTGAGAATCTGACTCCATTCCAGACTTACCAGTTCACGCCAAAGAGATTAGACTCCCAAACCATATGGATGACTTCTTCTATGGACACACAGTGTGAGACTCATGACTTGCATCCTGGGCCCTGGTGATTTCCTCCTATTTATCATGGCCTGGAGTTTCATATTTTATTTTGTTTATTTTTGCATATTCTGCTTTTGTGTTTACTGTAATAGACTGACTAATTGTGGAACTACCTCTGTTGCATTTGTTATTTTATTAGAGAAAAAAATGCCCTGCTTGAAGTTATAACCTTGAGGGCAAATTGTCATCGGGTATCAAGTATCCAGAACTGACCACATTGTTAGTCCATCATGGCAGACATAATGCTGAAGCATAACTTAGGGAAGGCAGGATTCAAGAGACTAAACCATGGGTTCTCAGTCTTCTTGGTGCCATGACCTTTTAATACAGTTCCTCATGTTCTGGTGACCCCAATGATAAAGTTACTTTTGTTGCCACTTCATAACTGTAACATTGTTACTGTCATTAATCGTAATGTAAATATTTTTGGAACTAGAGATTTGTCAAAGAGGTTGCAACCACAGCTTGAGAGCTACTAATCTAAACAATAAGAGAGCTAGCCGGGCAGTGGTGGGCCCACGCCTTTAATCCCAGCACTTGGGAGGCAGAGGCAGGCGGATCTCTGTGAGTTCGAGGCCAAGCCTGGTCTCTCCAAAGTGAGTTCCAGAAGGGCGCAAAGCTACACAGAGAAACCCTGTCTCGAAAAAACAAAAAAACAAAACAAAGCAATAGGAGAGCTAAAGTCATTCGTTCTTTTACTTGTCCCAAAGATAAAACTTCAAGTATGTAGAAGAGTTCCCAAAAGCAATCACTCCACAAATCACTGCATCTAAGTATTAAATAGCTGAGTGTTAATTATAAGAACCTGTGATTCGGATTTTACGTATGACCGTGCACACAATAAGGAACATCACCAGAACATGACCTATCTCAAACAGAATTTCCTTGGAAAGTAATAGTACACATCCAAAAACAAATATATGAGTAAGCTCTGCCTCACAGGCAGGAGTTTTGAAACTCTTAGCAGGCAAATTCTCCTTATGATGAAATGCCAGTAAAAACAGCAACAGATAAAAGTGATGGATAGGTATTTCCGTTAAATTTAAATCTTCACATTTTAGTCGCAAATACATTATTGCTTGCATTTGAGGTGTCACCCAGTGTCTAGGATTCAGAAAAATAAATGGTTCATTCAATTTAGAAACTATCACTGCAAACAGCTTGTGCCAAACACTGTAATAAATGGTAGAGATATATCAGGGAGCAGAGAGAGCATTCCATAACTTCATGAAGTTTATTGCTAGCAGAATTTTGTCTTCATCATAAAGCATGGCATCCATGATCTTACCTTAAAATGTCTCAAAACAAGTTGGACTGTTTGCCAATCTTCTCTTTTCCCTCCCTTCCAACGAACCTATATGATATCAATATGTTCATTTGCATGTCTTTATTTAAAAGCTTCAAGGTTGATAAGTAAAATAAAGGTTGTCTATTTTAACGTTTATGCAAACAATTAGTTATTATAGCATAAGTCATTTTCATTCTAAAAATTATGTTTATCTACAATTGAAATTTAAATGCACATCATGGGTGCTGTTGTTTTGGGTTAAATCTGTCAACTTCAATATCTATGTGTGGTGTATATATTCATAAATATATATATGTATATATCTAAGTCATGTCTTAAGTAATTTAATTTCTTAAGAAACTCCTATTATGATCTGTGTATAAACTATTATTTTAAGTGATTAAACATAATGACTAGTGATTTAAAGTTATTTAATATAAGTCAATTAAGTGCTAAGGCAACTACTCAAAATGAGGAAGTCCAGTTGAAGTAGCTGAATCTTTAAACCATCATGAGCAACAGCAGTGGGCTTCCTGAGCAGTTTACTCTGAGGCCACTGATAGTTCAAACGAATAAACAGGTAGTCACGAATCACTTCAGAGGAGATCGTACAGGAGTGGGATGCCCCCCTCAAAAAACAAAACAAAACAAAAAAACCAATAAAACAACATAGGATTAAAACAGAAGAAGGAGGTAGGAAATCAAACAAAAATATTCCTTGGGTTTTTTTTTGTTTTGTTTTGAAACATGGTCTCACTCTGAAATCCTACGTTGCCTTAATCTCACACAGTAGACCAAACTGGCCTCAAACTCACATAGCTCCTACTGCCTCTGCCTCTGCTCTGCCTCCCAAATGCTGGGACTAAATACGTGCCACTGTACATGGCCTATATTCTTTCTTTTACTCTAATAAAATTAATGCCTTTTATGCAATTTAACTCAGTGCTGGGCTTGGCTGTCAGCATGACCTTGGTTCTGGAAGCACACCAAGCAGAATGATGTGAAGTCTTTCCTGGGTCTGGTCAAGAGCCCAAGATTTGGTTGACTCTTCAAGGACAAAGGTCAGAACTCTGAAGACTGGAAAGAGCTTGGCCCAGGGACCAGCACACACAGGGGAAAGGTGAGTATTTCCATCTCAAAGCATTTTCTTTCTCCAATACAAGAACTCACAGGATGAATTTACCAAGTCCTGGTGCTTCCTTTTTTTATTGGCAATTATATTGTTAACACTGTTCTTATTATATAGATTTTTTAAAATTATATTTTAGAATTACTTTCCCATTTTATTAGCATTAATTGATTGTACAAAATACTAGATTTCATTATGATTCTTCATACATACATATAATATATATTTTAGAATTATTTTTATCTTACTCGTTTTTATTTACTTGAATTTTATTTGTTTACTTATTTGCTTATTTTGGTGTTTTGAGATGGTTCCTTTCCTGGTCACAAGCTTTTGACCTCTTGTCTTTGCATCTGTGCTGTGGGATGTTCTGTATGTCCTGTGGGAGGCCGTTCTTGGGTTCCTCCTGGCTTTACCCAGCAGGTCCGCATAGAGGATGATTAGGACCACGGGCCTGAGTGCAGGTGTCTGAGTTGGTCTGTACTTGGCTGTGCTGGGGATGGTCTGTATGTCAAGTTGCTCTGATTGGTCAATAAATAAAACACTGATTGGCCGTGGCTAGGCAGGAAGTATAGGCGGGACTAACAGCGAGGAGAAATAAAAGATCAGGAAGGCAGAAGGAGACCGCCAGTTGCCCGCCAGGACAAGCAGCATGTGAAAATGCCAGCAAGCCATGAACCACACGGCAAGGTTTAGATTTATGGGAATGGATTAATTTAAGCTATAAGAACAGTTAGCAAGAAGCCTGCCATGGCCATACAGTTTGAAAACAATGTAAGTCTCTGTGTTTACTTGGTTGGGTCTGAGAGGCTGTGGGACTGGCGGGTGACAAAGATTTGTCCTGACTGTGGGCAAGGCAGGAAAACTCGAGCTACACATCTGTCTCTCAAGTCCTGAGCTTGCCAGTATTTACTGCCATACCCAACAAGCCGCCTCTTCCTGAAGTTGGAAATAGGAAAAATTTGAAAGTCTGGAGGCTTCTTCTGGTACTTCATGTGCCCACCTTCTGGCTACTGCTTTGCCAATCCAGGTGGTTGACTGTTGGCATGTGAAATTTGTCACACTACCATAAGCTGCTCCAAGAGAAAGGTGAGAAGCCAGGCACAAAATCCCAGCACTTGGGAGGTTGAGGCAGGAGAATCACAACTTCCATGTCTGTTAGGGTTACACAGAAAGAAACAACTTAGGCTATGAATTTAAAAGGATGGCATTTGTAAAGGCCATAGAGTGTGTTAAAAGGCTGTAGAAGGTTAATAGCTGGAGACAAGGCCATTGAAGAGCACGTGCTTATCCTGTGCTGAGTTTGATCTCTGCATTATCAAAAAGAAGAAAAAGCCAGCTCCAAGTCCAGGCATGGGAAATCGTGAGAGAATAGGAAGAGGGTGTGAGCATTAACTTAGCAAACATAACACGCAGTAGGAACCCCTGAGAGAGAGAAATGAATTATTAAACTGAAAACAGAAGGAAGGAAAGCTCTACAGGCTAGAGACTGAGCAGGCAAGTGCTGGCCCACAGGCTCAAAAATCTGATTCTATTAGGATGGCCAACCACGTTTTCTTCCTTCTTTCCCATCTGTGGTTAGGCTACTTTCACTTTTCTCATGTTTATCTTTGGTCTAGGTGATTTTTAACATTCCAAAACACAACAACCGCAATCATATTGAGTCTTTCACCGTTATGTGTGGTCAATGCTTTTATCTTGAAACCAGTCTCCGATATTAATGTCACTCTTGCTTTTTCATATACATTTGTTTGATATTCTGGCTATCCTTTAATACTATCAATGTCAGTTGGATTTTATGAGTTGGAGATAGGGTCTTGCTATGTAGCCCAGGCTACCTTGTTAGTATCCTCAGTACTAGGATTATAGGGGCACACCTCCATGCCTGGTTTATCCTTTTGTTTTTAAATCTGTTTTCACCAGTTTGTTCTAAGTTGTTTGTGGTTTGGCTTCATCTTTTAATTAGTTTCGCAGTCTGTGACTATTAACGGAAGAAATTAGTCCATTTTTTGGTTTGTTTTATTGTGGCTTTTGGCAGGGTGCTTGAACTCCATATGTCATCAGAATGACCTTGAACTTCTGATCCTCCAAGTGCTAAGAGTAGGTGTTCTGCCACACTTGGCTTAATATTTCCATCCCCCCTTCCTCCTCCTCCTCCTCCTCCTCCTTTTTCTTCTTTTATTTGTCATTTTGGAAGCCAACTGATACACTTCATTTTACCCTCCCTTATTGCCTGTCTATCCTTTCTTGTTTCTGTTTTATTTTTCTGGTTTAATGGAACTTACTATCCATGTGATTTGTTAACGGAGGTAGTCTACTCAATTTTTCCATTCTATCCACACATTAACCAACTCCATTGGTTCTTCTTTTTATCATGTATTATCAATCTTACAAGCATATTAATTGCTTTTTTTCTTCCTGGAGATTAACAAATCTCCAGATTTATTTTTTTTTTATTCCAGGGTTTCTGGAATTTACCTAGGCAGGCTGAGGTATGTTTTTACTTGCCAGTCTGACAGCTGTCAATGATTTCTTTCCAACCACTGTGTAGCAAAAACAGGCAATAGCCTAAGAGAAGCTTTCTCCTTCAGAGTACAGAGAATGAAGAATTTCCAATGGTAGGTGACAAGTAGTTTTCTAAGAACAAAAATGCTAAGAGTAAGTGATGTGAACCTTGACGGCACAAGTCCCAAAACATTGGGAACAGTCAGCCCAGCATGACAGTAAAAACTATAAAGCAAAAATGATCAGAAATGAAAGGAGCTCGTCCAGGCCTGGTAATAGGCACCTGTAACCCCAATGTTTGAGATGTGAAGGGAGGAAGATCTCAAGTTCGAGGCCAGCCTGGGTTGTATACAAGACCCTATTCAGAGACAGAGATACACAAGTGTGTGCTCGAACACACACACACATACACACACACACACACACACACACACACACACACACACACACACGGGGTAGGGAACTTGAATTAAAATAGATATGATCAGAAAGAGACTTAAGTAGAATT
The DNA here is from genome assembly GCF_004664715.2 of Peromyscus leucopus. Classification (NCBI taxonomy): domain Eukaryota; kingdom Metazoa; phylum Chordata; class Mammalia; order Rodentia; family Cricetidae; genus Peromyscus; species Peromyscus leucopus. The sequence goes on along the minus strand of NW_023505223.1, from coordinate 163,613 downwards.
CTTCTAGTGTTGACTACATCCAGCAGACAAATCAGTACTAAGTTCTTTCATTAGATATATTCTGACCCTTACGTCCCTTCTAGTAGATAATATGTGAATTCCTGACACATATACAAAATCAATCATGCATTTGGCCAAAAAGCAAAGTTCAATGCACTATAAGCTGGAAGGAAGAAAACATAGAGGTTTTGTTGTTGTTGTTGTTTTTGAGACAGGTTTCTCTGTGTATCTTTAGTGCCTATCCTGGAACTCGCTCTTAGATCAGGCTGGCCTTGAACTCACAGAGACCCACCTGGCTCTGCCGAAAACATAGTTGTTGTTTTTTGCAGGTTGTCTACTTTAATCATATTTCGCAGGGGTTGGGGGGAGTATAACATAAGTTTTAACATTTGGAAATTTATTATATAAATCAAAAGGCATACAAGGTAACATTACATCCTGGAGAACATAGACTGTAGCAACATGAGCTATACTCAAAGTGAACTCACCTCTTAAAATAAACTAGATAGAATTAATTGCAGTAAAAGATGGAAATTAGTATGTTAAAAATGAAAAGCCAAAACAAAGCAGAAAGAACAAATAAATCCAAAGGCCATTTTTCTTTTTTTGAGACCGATAAACTCCCATGAACCTAATTAAAGAGAGAATGCACACGAGAGGCAACTTTTAAAAAATGTGCAGGATTCAAAATGAAGAAACAAGCCCACAGATCCCAATGAGTTCCCAAACCTAGCAGGTATTGAGGCTTCCGGTTCAACAACTGCAAACTTGAAAACACGGAGGAAGTGAACAACTTCCTAACAAAATCTAAATTACTTACATTGCCAATCACTAAAGACATCTGCGTGATGATTAAGAATGATTCGTGGAAAAGGAACAAAGACCAGATGGGTTTAATCTTTAAAGAACAGAGAATTCCAGTGTGATTTAAATATTACCAGGCCACAGGGAAAATATCGCCTCAACTCATTGTAGGAAGACAGATTAATTTTGGTTCCAGGGTGTGATGTGGACTTAAAGAATATGCAAGATCATTCCCACTTAAGAATGCAGACATAAATTTTTAAACTAATATGTTAAAAATAAAGTGTTAACTATCTTTGTCTCATGTCAGACTCGTGCCCTAGGATTACTGAGGATTGCATTTAGAAATACCTGGTATTTGTATTATTTAAGTGGCCAAGGCTTGATGGAGGGAGAGAAGCTGATTGTGAGCAATAAACTCGCAACAGTAGCTTGGAAGCGTCCTGTCACATCAAAGCTTGGAACTACTCATAGACTTTGCGTCCTCCCCAGGAGCTTGGCTATGAACCATAGCAGCCTCAATTCTTGGGCAGCTGGGGAAATAAGTCTCCTACTGATGGAGAAATCTTAGAAGGGTACCACAGCATCCATCATGCTCCGGTGACTAGTGTTTCTGAGGGATAAAGTATGAATGAGAATTTGTTCTTGATTGCAAGTGTGCTTTGCTATCAGAGGACGTCTATCATTATAATTCTATGCATCAACAAACTTGAAAAAATATATTAAGACTTTATAATTAGGGCTGAGGAAATAACTCAGTGGTAGAGTGCTTGCCTAGCATGTATAAAACTCTGGGTTTAATTCTTAGCTCCACATACAAAACTTGTTATTGCTACTGGATGCTAAAATAGGCATGTGTTAAATTTGCCAATCTATCAGCTGTTTCCTATGCATCTGTAGCATTGTGCACTGCAGATATATGTGTGCAACATGCATTCTGTGTTTTGTTTTTTTTTTTAAAAAAAAAAAAGGAAAGGAAGGAAGGGAGAGAGGAGGAAGGAAATTATCTTGGCTCTGAGAAATACATTTAGGTTTGCCCCAATTTGTTCAGGAAGCACTCAGACCTAGAGGTTTCTTTTTGCATAGGCATGTGCTGTAAAGTTTCTCATTTAATTAAGTGGTCTCTCCCTACACAAGTCTCTTGCTTTCCTCTTAACACACCACCAATATCCCCGGACACATTTATGTCTGGAAGGATAAATATAAACACAAATAAGGAAAACAACAAAATATCATCAAAGTGTGATCATTTGTCGAAAGACAAAGTGTACATCTTGACAGAAGGTGGTAAAAAGAAAGGCAGATCAACACTGGCTGGAAAGGGGGCTGAATCAGGTCTGTTCATACTTCGGTTAATGTATCTTAATAATGCCAAGTAGCCCCAACACACACACACACACACACACACACACACACATGCACACTCCCCCTTCTTCATAGTAAGAGAAATTTGAAGGAAGATGTAATAAATGCTAAAATTTAAATGAATATTTTCAAAAATATAGCAATATTAAATCTTAAATACTAAAACATCTCTTCTCTCTAAGTCTCTTGCAGATGCAGAACACATCAGAGATGAACCTGAACTCTTGCCTTCTCAGACAGGGTGAGAACCCCCATCTCTGGGGAACTGAGTTAAGTGTCTGATGTTAGTGATTGCTAGACCTGCCATGGTTCTCAGAACTCATCCACCCTAGCCAAACACATTTGGCACCCATTTGTAGATCAGAGGACAGTGTGGGGAAGCTGGTTCTCTCTTTCTACTTATCTTTCAAGCAATCTCTCATTATTTCTGCTTCTGTACAGCATACTGGAGCTTCCTGCCCATTCTGTCTACACCTCCCATCTCACGACTGGATTCCTGAGACTACAGACTCCAGCCACCACATCTAAGCGCTTTGTGTGGGTTCCAGTATCCAACTCAGGTCAGGTTCTCAGGTTGGCCTGACAAGTGCTTTTACCAATGGAACCATCTTGCCTACCTATAATTTTCTTTTCAAGACTTTCGAATCTTGCTAAAAATTAGCCAGTTCTTTTATATACATGCATACATGCATATATTCATACATACACACATACACACATACATATTTAAATATGGAAAATTTTTAGTAAATTGCTGGTGGCCTCTTCTTGGTATTGACATGTGAAATAGGATAAGACAGACGAAAACTGTAGTAGGTCTTCACACACTTTTGTTTCTTTGTACCTGTCTTTAGGGGGGAAGGAAAGGGCAGAGTATGAAAGAGGATTCTCTAAGGCGATGGAAATACCATGTCAAGCAGTTGAGGCAGACATCTGGTTCACACTGAGTACTAGTCCAGATGAGCTCTTTGGATCCTTTTCCCAGCCTCATACTGCCAAGAGATACCTTGTCACGTGCTGTTCCACTGACACCAGAACATTCCCAAAGAAATGTAAACGATTCTGACATACAACAGATCTCAAATGCTTTATAAGAAACAGATATTTGTTGGAACGTCAGATAATTAATTATATTTTCCATCTATTTTGTAGGATTTTCCCAAGCTTTTCTTTTCATCTTAATTTTCCAGGACTCCTTAGGTAGAAAACTGCAATTACAGCTGACTGAGGAGGCTGTTGGAAAGTAGGTGCACACATTTTATGGTTCCATGATGGTTAGGTGTTAATGTAAAAAACCAAAACAAAACTAAAAGTATACATCATTGAATCATTGTTGCAACCATGGTTGTCTTTTATGTGTGTCTTACTCATTTGAACACAAACAACTGGGGGCCAGCAAGATGGCTCCAAACCTTCTGATTCCACTGACTTTGGGCTATGCATTCACCCACCTTCTATCTCTAGAAACATGTTGGCAACCTGGGATCTTACATGCATCAGACTGAACATACCACTGCTTTAAACAATGGAATGTATTTCTCCTTCCCTTAAAACCATCAAGCATAGACAGTTTCCATGCAAACATACTCAGTTTTATCCATGAATGGGTTGGGGGACCCGTCTGGCCTGAACTAATTCCTGGTACATGTGCAATAAGACAAACTGTGTCCTCTGAGTGAACTTTTAGAGAAAAGCCCTTATTTATCATCTGATGCCTATGCATAAGGTTATAATCAAATGCATTATGGGAAAGGACATGTGCCATGAGCAAAGGTTTATATAATCCAAGCCTGTCAATCAAATTAGAGAATCACCTTCACTAAGTCCCTTAACAAACAAACTCCTCAAAAATAATTGGGACCTGTGGTGGACTGAATGGGAATGGACCCCAGAGGCTTATGTATTTGAATGTTTGGTCACCAGGGAGTGAACTGTTTGAAGTTTTAAAAGATTACAAGGATTAAAAGGCATGGCCTTGTTGGAGTAGGTGTGGCCCCGCTGAAGGAAGTTGTTCACTGAACATGAAAAATGGCTTTGAGATCTCAAAAGCCCATGCCAGGATCCAGTGACGCTCGCTCTCTCTGTCTCTGTCTCTGTCTGTCTCTCTGTCTTTCCTGACTCTCTTTCTCTCTCTCTTCTCTCTCCCTCTCTCTCCGTCTCTCCATCTTTCTCTCTGTCTCTCCCTCTCTCTTTCTCTTTGTCTCTCTCTGTCTCTTTCTATCTCTCTCCCTCTGTGTCTCTCCATCTCTCTCTCTTTCTCTCTCTCCCTCTCTCTTCTCCGTCTGTCTGTCTCCTCCCTCCCCCCGTCTCTCTCTCCCCCTCTCTCTGTCTTTCTCTCTGTCTCTCTCTCTGCCTGTGGATCAGAATACAGCTCTCAGCTACTGTAGCTCCAGTGCCATATATGTCCCCATCATGATGATGATGGACTGAGCCTCTGAACCTGTAAGCCAGCCCCCAGTGAAATGCTTTATTTCATCAGAGCTGCCTTGGTCCCAGTGTACGAGAGCAGTGCCAGAGCCTTTGAGTTCTCCTCTCTCGTTCATGTGGCTTGTTGTCATTCTGGACAGTGTATCCTGATCTCTACTAACCACTTGGGGCAAAGTTTCCTTGCTGCTTTGCAGTCTGTGTGCACATTTATTATAATTATTATAATTTCTTTGAATAAGAGGCCAAGAACTAGAGAGAGTGGAAGGGCTGGAACTCCACCCCTGATAACAGTGCCAAGAGACTGCCAGGGTAGAAGATAACTGAGTTCAAGTACAGGTAAGAAGGATTGAGGGCACAAAGTGTGGGTGACTGGAGCCATAGGATCCATTAAATACCTCTGAGTAAGGGGCGTCACTTTGAGCAGATACTTGTATACTAGTGCCACGATTTAAGTACTAGATAAGGTGTTATCATAATTCTTAATTTATATGTAACAAGTAAATAGGAGTTTCCATGCTTCCGTCTTGAGAAATATACCTGTTTTAAGATACATTTCATGAGGATCTGCCATGGAACTGATCTGCTGCTGATCTCCATACCTTTTGATGGCTCTGAGGTGTCTGGTGTCTGCCAGGAATAATAACAACCATTCTTATCTCAAAATCAGAACAGCCTTTCAAAATTCAGAAACCTAGCCAATGCTGTACAGTCTATTGTTCACCATAGATCTCCCCTCTGGTTAGTCAAAGGGCAACAAATAGTATAAGGAATTTGCAAAAATGGATTTATCCAGGTATGATGGCACACACCTGAAATCCTAGCATGTGGAGATTGAGGCAGGAGGATTTTCACAGGGAGTTCCAGGCCAGCAAGGTTTACAAAGTGAGACCTTGTGTTCAAAAAAAAACAACTTTAAAAAGTAATTACTATCATTTCCTCAAGAACAATTATATGCCATGCTGTAGCAGCAGTCTCTAAAATGGTTTGTAGCTCACAGATTAAGAAACCCATTAATATTTCCCCTCTCCCTCCCCACCTAGGCCATTTCCTAGCCTACCAATTCTGAACTCTAAGGCATGCATTCTTCCTCCCTGGCCCTACTGGAGCTCAGGAACACCTAGAAACGCCTAGGAACACCTGCCTGCCTAGCTGACCCAGCAACCTTTACTGATGGTTACAATAACAAATTGGTCACAAGGAGTCCATCAATTAAGTATAGGCCACACACTCACAAAATGATGTAATGTTCAAAATACCCCTAGGTGTTTAGAAAATATTTTTATACCATTGACTATAGTGAAAAAGTAATTTTCATTATGGAAGCAATCATTTGATCATTGCAATTAGCCAAATTATTACCTATTTGGCTAATTATCTTTTAATTATATAATTTAAAGAATTAAACATCACATGATTCTAGCAAATGCCATATTCTTATTTCATAATTTCCCAGTGAAAAGTGTAAATTTGCCATACAGTACAATATAATTTCCTACAGAAATTAAGTCTCATTTTATTTCTTAATTATAGGACAAATCTTCCCATAACTGCCATGACCCGTGCAAGAACCAATGAGAATTTGGTCTTTCAGGAAAATGGCAATTGCAAGAGATTAAACAAAGGCCCTTATCTAGGTTTTCCAGTCATACCAAGTGCTGGCTTCCCATCCAAAGACCCAGGGATCTGCACCCAGCACTGGTCCCAAGGGGCTTCACAGTAGAATATTCCTAAGGGTAAAACAAGACCAAACAAACAGGAACAACCTGATGCCCCAGGGAGCATGTCTGAGGATTCTGATTTAATTGCTCGGGGGTGGGGCCCATTGTGTCTTGAATCTCTCTTCAGGTCATACTAATAACACAGCCAGGGCTGAAGATCAGCAAAACGAAAATTTTCGTCTGTTGACATTACTTCCCTTTTATTTAGGAGAGAGTTGTCAAGGAGACTTTCTGAGAAGAGGAGAAGGAAGATGATGATGGCGAGGAGGAGGAGGAGGAGGAGGAGGAGGAGGAGGAGGAGGAGGAGCCAGCTGCCTTTCTGTTGAGCATGTACTGAGCACCAAAGGCAAGAGGACCCAGACAGCCATCCTGACTACAGGCTTGTAGACTGGAGAGTCAGCATGCAGTGTGGAAGGGTGAGCTGATGTCGTGAGGCTCCATTTCTACACAGACCCTCTCCTCTGCCGCACCACACCAGCATCACTTGTAGAGCCATTCAAACTGTTAGGAACTGAAGTTGATAACTTACCGGCTATGAGAGAAAGCACCTGATTCCAAAGGTTCTTTGTAAAATTATGGCCACCCTGCTTTGAATTCATAGAATTTACTTAAGAATTTAGAACTGCAGGCTGGAGAGATGACTCAGTCAGTAAAGTGCCTGTCTGTCACAATGAGCATGAGCACCTGAGACAGATCCCTGGTATCCACATAGAAGATGCCCAGGTGTACACAGCTGTAATCCCAGCAGCACAGAAACACAACTGTAATCCCAGTGGTACACAGCTGTAATCCCAGCATCACAGAAACACAACTGTAATCACAGTGGTACACAGCTGTGATCCAGCAGCACACAGACACAACTGTAAACCCAGTGGTACACAGCTGTAATCCAGCTCATCAGGGATGAGAAGCAGGGACAGAAAATCCCTGTGGCTCACTGGCTTGCCAGCTAGCAGAATCAGTAAGCTCCAGGCTCAGTGACAGATGCTGTTTCAGAAAATAAGACAGACAGCAACTATGGAAGACACCCATCAGCCTCCCCTGGTCTGCATTCACAGGTACACATGGTACAGACACACATACACACACACACACACACACACACACACACACAACACACACCAAAAAACAAGTCTGGGCTCAGTCAGAGAAGTGGTTAATATAATTCTGAGGACCTGAGATTAGATTTCTAAGTACCAATCCACCAAACTGGAAAAGAACTTAGAGAGGGTGGCATGGGCTCATAATCTGAGCTATTCAAGAGGTCAAGGCAGGAGGATTGTTAAATTCAAGGCGTGCAGAGGCCAGCTGGGCAATCCAGTGAAATTATGTCTCAAAATAAAAGTACAAAAAGAGTACTGAATGTACTGCTCAGAGCAAGGGCTTAAACTCAGATCTGGTTTAAGTCTCTTGCTGTCCTAGAATCAGGACTTTTGACACAGTTGACTGAATCGTTTACAAAGGACTGAGTCCCCTTTTCTGAGAGAATTTCAAACAATGTGTAAGCCACTAAAGAACCCAAGATGTATGGTGACCATTAAGAAAACTTTTATTAAATTCATTCTTTGACCAATATATATAATAATAATTAATTATATATGTACATTTCTGTTTGTTGTCACCCCCACCTCTCTTATCCCTGCATGTCCCTTTCCCACATTCATGCTTCTTTAGCTTGGTTCCATGAGTTTAACCAGGGCCACCTGTGTGACCACGGACTTGAAACTATCCATCGAACTAATGCATGGTAGTTTCTTCAGTAGGTACATACTGAATGTCTGCCACACCCTAAAATTTGTAAAAAGCCCACAGTTCAAGAGGGATGGGTATGGCCACGTGAGCCCTCCTCGGTCTACAGTTGATTCTTGACAAGTCCAGTCTTGTGTCGGCCCATTGCAGGCAGTCACTGCCACTGTGAAATCATGACTGTGTTGTCTGCGCCATGCCCAGAAGAGAGCAGTTCAGCTTGTCTCCCTTTCTTCCAGCTCTTGAATTCTTTCTGTCCTTCTTCTTCTTTGTTCCCTGAGCCTTAGAGGGGGTGGTATGAACGTAGTGGGTAGCCATTCCAGCTTGACCTGGAAGTACACCCCTTGAGCTTCAGTAGCGTCACGCTACAAGGCGGAGCAAGAGAGGACCCCTGAAGACTGAGATCCAGATGGGCGGCTCTCTTGGTTCTGGACCCTGGATGCTGGAGGTAGACCCAGCAGAGTTCTCCAGAGAACACTGCTGGGCTGTGCTACACCTTTCCCAGACCCTGTAACCTATCCCTTCACTTGTAAGTTACCCCACAAAATAAACCTCCCTTTTAACTATGTGGAGTGGCCTTAATATTTAAACCAATATATGACTGGTCTATTTAGGGACGAACACTGAACCATCATTTATTCTCTTCAACTTGAGCAGCCATGCATCTCTACATTTGCCATCCTTCCTCACAGAGAGAAATCTCTCTGTTGAAGGCTAAGAGTACCATTTGTCTGTTATTATAAACATCAAGTATTTAGAAGGTAGTTTGGCACAGTGTCAGTTTAGCTAATCACAAGTAATAAGTTCTCTCCTAAGGTATAAAATCTCCTTAGCCATGGAGTTCTAAAATACAGTACCGGGGATGGATTCCCTCTTGTGGAGTGGTCCTCTAAATCAATCAGAGAGTGTTTGGTTGCCTCCATAACAACCATGCCACTACTGCCCCAGGAGGCACCTCTTACCTGGCAGGCTGTTATTGGATTACATAGGATTCTCAGCTGGATAAGGTAATTGATGCCTCATCTCCTCTGGCAGCCTGCATTGCACCTTCCAGGACTATATTAACTGGCCAGCAGGGAGGAAGTATCTAGCTCAGTAACAGTTTGATTTCTCCATATTTTGCACCCACACTGGTGTGGTTTCTTCAGCAGCAGGGTCTTCTTATCAACTACTTCTGGTAGACAACCAAAAGGAATGCCAAGAGCCTGTAATGTTTGGGAGCCTATGGGTCCTCACTGATGAATAAGTAATGAGAAAGTGTTTTGCATCTGGCACCAGAGTTTTTTTACTAACCTATGGATATTTAAGTTCAGCCTAGTGCAGGCTATCATCCTTCTAGCTCTCAAGTGTTTTAGTTGGCTTACCAAGTGATCAGTTTCTGTACGATTTTTTAATTCACCCTTCATTTGGTTAACATTCCATTATCCCTGGCCTCCTCCACCACTCTGCCTCTATCCCTTCAGAAACTCCCCCTGCCCAGTATTCCTCTTCTGTTTCCATACCACTTGTGTTCAGTTATACCTCCCTTTTATCATCTTTAAACATATGCTTTACTGAAAAAAAATCCAAAAGCAAGCTCGCAGTCATTTTTAGTGTCAGAATACATCCCTTAACCTGACTGAGATCTACATATAGCAAGAACTCCTTTGATCTTTATTAACCCATTTGTATCCGATCAGCACTCCTTCTTACTTGGAAGCATATATAATCACCCTCATTTGCAAAATAAAAAAAAATAGAGAGAAAAGTAAGTTAAAGCTCATTCTGTATATCTTTTGAACTATGTTAACTTCAAAAGCCACCAAAATGATATGTATGGCACCTTGTAAGATACTTAGGAATAAATTGTTGTGTTGTGTGTAATTATGTGCATATGTGTGCATCTATGTTTGTGTGTGTGCACATGAGTATTGTATGTGTGCTTACATGTTTGTGTGTATGTGAAACATAAGATGTGTGTGAACATGTGTGTGTACATGTTCATGTGTGTTTCACATGAGCTCATGTATATGTATGTTATGCTTACATGTTCATGTGTATGTACATATAATTGTATGTTTGTGTAATATATTCAGGTACATGTTTGTGTGAATGTGTACATGAGTGTGTATATGTCTATGTGTATATACATGTTCATATGTGTGTGTACATTACTGTATGTGTGTACACACATTCATGTGTTCTTTGTAGATGAATATGAATGTGTGTAGGCCAGAGGTCAACATCCAATGTCCTCTCCAATCATTCTTCACCTTATTGTTTGAAACGGGGACTCTCAATAAACCTGGAGCTTGATAATTTGTCTAGACTGACATACCAGTGCTATCACTACAGGTACACACCACTCCATCCAGTCACACATCACATACACACCACACACACACACTCAAAATAAAATGAAAGTATTAAAACCATCACATGACCCAACCATTATACACCTGAGTATATAACCAAAGGACTCTACATCAATATACCACAGAGATACTTGCACAGCCATGTTTATTTATTTCACTGTTTATAAGAGCTAAGAAGTAGAACCTACTTAGATACCCATCAGCCAGTGACTGGATAAAGAAAATGTGAGATGCATATGCTGGATCTTTGTTCAACTTACATAAAAAGAACAAATTATGTTTCTTTCAGAAAAATGAATGAAAGTGGAGATCAACACATACAGCGAAGGAAGCCAGACTCAGAAAGATAAATATTGCATATTTTCTTATATGTGGAACGTGTCATTCACATATAAACATGAATTATAAGAAATTAGACAGAGAGCCAGGAGTCAGGGAGAGTTCTCAATGGAGGAGAGGGAGGACAAGAGAAGGTACTAAGGGACAGACAAGCAGAACATCACATGTTTTCTCTCCTGTTAAAATCTAGATTCAGGGAGGAGAGAGAAGAGAAGGAGGAGGGAAGTGTATGTTTATGCCATGAAAGCAGAATGTGACTCTTAGGGGTGGAAGGGGACCAGGGAGGGAGGATGGGCAGGAGAGAATGGGGATGGGGAAGTAAATGGCTAAGGGACAATAGTATACATGTGTGCACAAAAGCTGTAAGGAAGCCCACTGTGTCTAGTTTCACTTCTGTTGTGATAAAACACCCTGACCAAAAGCAACTTAGGGAGGAAAGGCTTATTCTGCATACAATTCCACTTAATGGTCTATCATCATAGCAAAGTCACAGAGGCAGGAGTTTGAGACAGCTGGTCATATCACATCCACAGTCCAGGGCAGAGAGGAGGAGCGTATCCATGCTGCCAGCTTGCTTCTGCTCAGCTAGCTTTCTTCACCTTTCACAGTCCAGGGCCCAGCCAATGAGATGGTGCTGCCCACATCCAGAGTGGGTCCTCCCCCTCGATTAACAATCAAGACAATCCCCTACAGACATGCCCACATGTCAGCCTGATATAGGGAATTCCTCAATTAATATCCTTTTCCCAAATGACTTGAGATTTGTCAAGTTGACAGTTAAAAACTAATCAGCACATATGCTAACTAAAAAACAGTAACAGACACTATCAATTCCGTATTTCAAGGAAAACAAGTTTTGGCAATTTTACATGTGTCAGCTTCTAGGTAGGCACTTTCAGAGGAAAGAGTCTATACTTACAGGGAAAATGTTGCTGGCATTTTCAATAGCTCTCATTTCAAGGCTGGCTTTGGTTGCTTGGTTTGAATGGGTTTGGTTCCTTTGGAACAAGGTCTCACTATGTGGCCTGGGCTAGTCTTAACTTGTAATCTTCCTGTCTCAGTGTCCCAAGTGCTGGGAGTGTAGGCACCACCCCACCCAGCTTCAAAGTTAGTCTGTTTCAGAGAAGGACTTTTGGAAGAAAGCATCATGAATCAGTTTAAAGCCAAAGCATGTGGCTCCTCACTACCCCAAGCTCTCTCCTCAGTGACATAGGATAAAAAACGGCTTAGTATAATCTGATTTATCATTCCAACTCCTCCACCCATGGGTGTGTCCATTTGCCATTTTTTTAAATGTGTGATGTATGGAGGATGACCCTGAACTATGGATGCTCAGGAATGTGCCAACCTCTGCATACGTTGACAAGTCTTTCTTGCCTGAATGAGATTCTATAATAAAACCTCTTTTCTTCCTTGCTTAGGGAGAGGTGCTGCTTGGAGAATGAGCCCAGCATTCTTTTTATGCAGGTAAGAAAGTTTTTTTTTCCACCTTTTACCCCCTGGTCATATGTATTGGCTTTACATTCAAAAAGCAGCAAACCCAGAGCATTTAGTTCCAAGCCCTTTCTATTGATACAAAATATCTTATCTTTTCCAACATAAACACCTTAGTACTATCAATTTCTCTCCTAAACAATTGCTTTAAAGGCATCTTACAAATTTTGATGTGCTGTGTTTTCATTTCAACTGGTTTAAAAATATTTTTCTTATGTCCCTTTTGGCTTTTCAGCCTATGGATTATTGAGAAGGGTTTATGTCAGCCAGAAGTTTACAGAGTTTTTCATAAATCTTTTCTGTCATTGATTTCTAATTTAATTCCATTGTGGTCAGAAGACATACTTTGTGTTAACTGAGTATATTATAAATTTATATTATATATATATAAATGAAATTAATTATTGAGGCATTTTACATGGTGACAGTATATGGTATACCTTGATAAATGTTCTGCGTGACTCTTGGTCAGGATGTATGTTCTGCTTTTCTTGGATGTTTTGATGTATATGTGTACCAACTTTCTCCATTTATGGCTATTTTGAGGCCCAACAAGTTTCATGTCATCTCCTTTAAACAGTTTTTCTTTGGTGAAGAAAATGCTTGTTTTGTGAAGTTTTCATGCTGCCAAGGCACACATTTTTCTCAGTTTCCAAACAGTGTATCAGAGTGGGGATTGGCACCAGAGAACCGGATAGCTAGCCCCATGCAAAGGAAGCAAAGGATTCTGTACTCTTAATCTGGGAAAAATACTACGAATTCTGGGGTTCTTATAAATACTTGTTAATGTGCCTTTCCTGCAACTTTTGTTAGTCTATTAGAAAATCCAGCTTTCAGCAGTAGCTGGAATATCACCTGCCAGGGGAGGCTCCTTCACTACATTGCAATTGTGTATTATGCAGTTGCTAAGATTGCTGCACTCACCCAAGAAGAATCCCAGGTTGTCTTGTAGTTCCTTCTACCATAATGTAATATCCATTCTCCTATTCTCCATGTTGCAGAGATTAAATAGAAGATTCCAGACTCAGGCTGTCCAACTCCAGAACACCTCCCATGTCTGTCTACCATCCCATATACCTAGTCTCATATAATGCTTGGATAGTCTCATTACTCTCCAGGGCTGACCTTTGGTACGCTGGCTGAGCTGCAGCTGGGTGGGAAGACCGGAGTGTTCACCATGTCAATCCTGCTGTACTTTTTTTCTCCCATTCCTCAAAACTCACGTCACTGGTGCTCCACCATTTGCTCCAAATGCCTCTCCCTGTCTCCTCCTCAATGACCTCTGCTCAGCTCTCTTTGAATTGGCTACATGAACTCAACCTGACCTTCAACTTTGCCCTAACATCTCATTGAAGTTTTCAGTCACTTTCCCCTTGGTTCCTGGCACTGAGGCCATTGGTCAGTCAGTGTGGAATTCCACACCCAAATTCAGAGCTGACTGAGGTTCTCACCTCTGGCCCAGCATTAAAGCCTACAGAAAATGAATTGAACTTGCTTGGGCTAAAAGCAGAACTGGAACCACCATGCAGGAACTCCTGGAGGATGGACCTAGGCTTTCTAATCCAACGAATTGTCCAAATAAGCATAACTGTTTAAAGAGAAAGAGAAGCCTCTGGAGTGAGTGAGGCTATGTTTTCTGTTACCCAGTGAAAAAAAGGCAGGCTTTGTGATCCTGCCTCCTGATTGGCCAAAATCGCAGGGATTTTGACACCACAGCCTGAGACCTAAGTAGCCTTTCAACAGGACAACACTGCTGATGTGGCTTCACACACAGGCTGCTGCTCCACGCTCCTCTCTTTGACTAAACTTCAGATGTGTGTTTATTGCCCTCTGAACCTTTACAAACCTCATCCTATTTTGATCTCTGACTTTATGGTGCCCTAGGTGCTTAGTCTGTCTTAATCACTTTATTAATATCTGTAAGGGAAAGTGGCTTTCACTGCAGTGGGACAGCAGACAGTGTAGATTCATGACCCGGAAATTGAACAGATAGTTACTGGAAAGAGGAGCCTACCATGGTAGCGAGGAGACAATCTAGCTCACTTGGCTTTGAGATCTGCTAGTATCTAAAACTCTGTGGTGATTTCCTCAGTTTGTTGTTTTAGGTACTGTCTCTTCTCATTCATTATTTATTTCCAAGTCCAGGAACAATGAATGGGTGACAATGTTGGATAAGTCAAAGATGGTTGGATTGGGTAGAGTAATCGCTAAGTGAGAGGAAAGGCAGACAGAGGCATGGGAGTGAGGATCCAAGACAACTCCAGGCAAGATGTACCAGCCTGCTATAGGGCTTCAGGTTGCTATAGTGTTGGGAGAAGGAAGACAACACTGAGAAACTGACATCTACCCCAGAGCAGAGGCCACATCCATCTTTCTGTCTGAGGTGAGGTGAGAGCAGGGAGGCTCTCATGAGGCTGACTTCCAGGGAGACCAAAGCTCCTGAATTCTTCCTGTTCCTTCTCCTGACTCTTCCCTCAGTATTTAAAGGGGGACTTCTCGAAATTCTATTAACCATGCCTTTTCTTTACCATCAAGAGAATTAGAGAGCTTTTAGAGAAAAAATTTGTTCAGCCTCCACTTCTTGCCCAAGCAAAGACGCATGAGAAAGTCTATTTAAAGATCTTAGGAGCAGCTGTGGTGTCTAAGGTACTTGGGGGGCAGACCAAGTAGAGCCTGCCAGCCTCCCTAGGGTAAAACGCTATATATAGTTATTTACTGTGTATTTTGCTAAATGAATTTATTTTGAGTGAGGGTAGCTAGACTACAAATACAAAGAATTTTACAAGTAAAGTAGTCAGGAGTCACATTTTCTTGCAATTGATATGCAATTTTTTTTTATCTTGTGGCAGAATCTTACTCTGTAGCCTAGGCTACCCTCCAACTTCCTTTAAGGCCAGGCTAGCCTCAGACTTACAAGAATCCTCCACTTAGCTTCCCCATTGATGGGATTACAGGCACAGACCACCAAGCCTCGCTTGACAAACACCATTCTTAGGTCTGTTACTGCAGTTCCTAACTCAATTCCGGGGAGGAGCCAATAAATATAATGAATGAATGAATGAATGAATGAATGAATGAATGAATGAAAGAATGAAGTTTACCTTTTTTTTTTTTTTTTTTTTTTTCTGAACATGGGAGAACTGGCAGCCTCAACGTCACCGAAAATCTCAGTTAGGGTCTAATCTATTAAAGCATTGACAGGAACAGCGTGTTCCGATAGCTCACAGTGTCTCAAACTACATATTTTGAAGTTTTAAACAGTCATTAGTTTACTCATTGCGGTGCTGGAGACTGAACCCACAGACTTGTGCATATGCGGGAAGCATTCCACAAATGCTGGCTGAGAGAGTTCTTAAAAACTCTTTGGCTAATGGGTAAGGAAATCACTTGTTACCTATGACAGACAGTATTGTCAACTTAACACCTAGGAGACAAACCTCTGGAATACACCTGTGAGGGATTATCTTAACTAGGCTAGCTTCTGGGCACACTTGTGAAGCATTACCTTGAGTAGATTCATTGAAGCCGGAAGACCTGCCCACCATGGGTAGCACAATTCCCTGGGCTCATATCCTGACCTATAGTAAAAGGACAAAGTGAGTTGAGCACAAGTATTTATCACTCTCTGGTTGCCTGAAGATGCACTATGACCAGCTACCTCAAGTTCCTGCCCAGTGACTTCTGAGAAATGACAAACTCTCACCTAAAATTATAGACAAAATAGGCCCTTCCTGAGTTTGTTCGAGTATTTTGTCGTCGCAGCAGGAATGTAACTAAGACACTGTGCAGACTCGAAGGACTAAGTTCAGATCCCACTTAGAGCCTGCATCTGCTTGCTATGCCAGTGCTGTGCCCACGAGACGGGAGGTGGAGACAGGAGAGAGATGGGACTGCAAGCTGCTAGCTTGCATACACAATGGTGAACATTGCTACAAACAATGTGAAAGGCAACAACCAACAACCAGGGCTGTCCTCTGACCATGAACACCTGTGTGCTCAAACACATAAGAATTTTTTTTTAAACTACTGTGTCACATACCAGTCATATGGCAGCAGAGGCACCTGTTCAACGTACAAAATTAGCGGATAGAAGAATAACAAAAATCTACTGTAAATCATATGAAACTTTAAAATCTGTAATTTCCTAATGGAAACAAATATAAACATCATTAAAGTATGCATGTATACATGTACATTGTGTGTGTGCACATGTGTGTAAATACATACATATAGTGATTAAGATGGTCTTTAACTGTGCAATTAAATAGCCTGGATTTGAAGACCTATTTACTTGTTGGCTTCATGATCTTGAGCAATTTGCTTAATCTCTCTGAGGTTAAGCATGCCCACCTGTGGAATGGTGGTGATTACCAAACAAACCTCACGGCATTTTTATGAGAATAAAATGAGATAATGCGTGCATAGGGCTTGGCACAGTGTAGATGTCACACAACTGTCAATGTTGTGTATTCAGCCTAGATGATGACTCACTTGTTCCTGCAATAATCTCTGACTTGTTAAGCATCTGAAGCCCACATATTGAAAAACACTGCCAGATCCTGTCGGAACCAGGACACCAGGACATGATGTGCCTTTAGAAAGAATGATGGAGAGTAGCCTTTTGCTGAGGGAGCTTGACTGAGTTTGGGACATGGAAAACTCCAGCACAGTTGCCTCACCTCAGAGGATCTGGCTGGCAGCTGAAGCAGCCTCAGGAAGGGTCTACCACTGGGACCCAAGAAGAGCTACCACTGGCTGAACTAGTCCTGGAAGCTAGGTACCACTGCTGGTAAGAGCATCATTGCACTGTTCATCACAGGTCTGCTGTAGGGTCCCTACTGATGGCACATATCAATGAGTGTGGTCTACAGAGGGGAACAGGGAGATTCCAGGACTGAGCTATCACACATGGCCTCCTGTAACATGAATCTTAACAGGTCTTGTTAAATAAAAACCCAGAGTCAGATATAGGGGCAAAAACCTGAGAAATCAGAGGAATAGGAAACACCATAAGCTAATCTCACCTCACTGACATCTCAGTCTCCAAAGAGAGCTACTTCCTGTATACCCACACCCATATGCCTTTCTGTTGCTATCTCATTTGCTCTCCTGTCCAGCTACATCACTTCCTCTTCCTGCCCAGCACTGTCATTTCCTGTCTGTCTGTACAGACCTGCAGACCTACATGGTTAACTATTGGAATTTTAGATGTGTGCCACCACACCTGGCTCTACTCCAGCGTGCGTGGCCTTGAACTCACAGAGATCCAGACAGATCCCTGCCTCCTGAGTGATAGTATTAAAGGCATGTGCTACCATCGCCTGACTTCTATGTTAATATAGTGGCTAGCTTTTTCCTCTGATCCTCAGATAAATTTTATTAGGGGGAATTATATTGGAGGATACAATACATCACCACAGACTCTTGCTTACAAAGAAGAGTGGCAGCCCCAACTTTCTATGAAACATCCAGTAGAGTGAATAGAGTATAAATAAACAAACAAACAAAAAACCCTAAATTAAATAAGTGAAAACAAAACAAGAAACTATGCTGTGCACCTGAGCCCCATGGAGGAATGTCAACAGTCGTTTTTTCACCAAAAGAAATTGAGGCCAGAAACTGGATAATGATTAAGCCCATCTGAAAGGCTTGAACTTCTAGAACCTGGTCTTCTAGAGGATCTACAGCTTCTGTCTGGAGTGACTACAGAAGTTATTTTTCAAATGCTTAGTAAGGCAATTGAGATGATAATGATGACCATGTACGTTGTGTGCATTTGCATGCATTGACAGTATTTCCTGTGTTACAATAGTACCGTAGTAAAAAATAATGAGACCATACAGGTAATGACAAACATTAAATTTTCTCCAAAACAAGAAACAGAATCCCGCAGTTCAAATCCCAATTATATTAGCAATTGCATTTCTCTGAGGTACAATTTTACCATCATTAATATGGTAATAGAAACTATGGCTCTCAAGGCCACTCTTAGCTCTTACACTTTTTCTGTCTCCAGTAATGGAGATTGAACCATATGACCAGGCAACTCCATGACAAGGTCATGGAGCCTGCCTTCCCCCAGTTCACCTTTTGTGCTCTTGAAGCCTCTTATTTCACCTTGCTGCATCCCCACTCCTCCATACAAGAAGTGTCAACGAACAGGGCCTACCCCCAAGGCTTCTCCTGAGTCCCCGTGTACTGGTATTTGCTCTACCCATGATTTGGGGCTATGGAGCCTAAAGGAGGTGATGCTTCTTGCTGTTGTACATGACCTCTTAAGAGAAAGGGAGAAGGGTCACGAGCCCCTTCTCCCTGCTACCTGCTGCCTGGTCTGATCGAACTGCCAGGTGGATTTGCTCCCAGTTAGAACAGAGGACAACTTCAGCTGTTTACTCGGTTCTGTACTAGTGAGTATATTTCCTCAATTTATATCTTAATAAATTCCTGTTACCCATTAAATAGATTCATGTGAATTGATCTTAACATGTGGTAAAAATGTTAAATGTTTCTCCAGTCCTGCCCAGATGAATGTCTCCCACCTGCGTCCTGCAGCTGCTTGGTCCCAAGTAACACACAGAGGCTTATATTATTTACAAACTGTGCAGCCTATGGGTCAGGCTTCTTGTTAGCTAGCTCTTATAACTTGACTCAACCCATTTCTATTAATCTATATGTTGCCACGTGGCCGTGGCATTACCAGTCGGCTGGCATCTTGTTGCTCCTTGGCAGAGGGCGGGTGTCTCCTCTGACTTCTCCTCTCCCTTCTTCCTCTCCACCTCAGTTTGAATGTACCACCTAACCTTATCCTGCCCTGCCATAGACCAACACAGATTTATTTATTATCCAACGGGAGCCACACATACTCAGAGCATACAGAAAGACATCCCCCAGCATCCCCACAATTTTGGTAGTTTCCTCAGATATCAAAATTCTGTATCAAACTCCATTTCCATACTTTCAAAAGGCTTTAGTCTCCAATAGACTGTCACTTCCTGCCTTCCTTAGCAAGTTACTTTAGATGGTAGCTGGGGTTATCACTTTCACAGTGTGTCCTTACAATCCTTAAGACTTTCCCAACGAAACTACTGACTCCTATGCAGCCATTTTCTTCTGATGAAGTAGCGTGCCTCATTTTTCATCATGTGGCCACACATGTTGAGCCAATAATATGCTCCTCTTTTCCAAGTTTTTCTCATGAATTTTAAAGAAGAAAACGAAAATGTATCTTTATTTTTGAATCTTCCAATCTTTTCATTTCTGTTCTTCTAGATAAAAAAAAGAACAGAAAGATATTGTTTGTTCCTCCCAAATTATTCATACACAGCAAAATCATACAAAGTTGATCTTAGGAATGATATTGAATTTTTCCCTGAGGGATTGTCAGTGGAAGTAGATTAAAAGTGTTAGAAATTAGAGTTATGATGAGTATATTTAAGTCTGACTTTTTCATAGGTTGGGAAATAATTTCAATAATCAGTACAGCTGTTGAAAGGACTGAAGTTTATATGCCTGGAACTCTGCAAGCTGGCAGCTTGGATGTAGTGGCGTCCTGCAATGAGGCTTGCAAGAGCAGGTGGGATCCGTGCTTGGTGTGGCTTGTCCCTACAGGTTCATGAGCTAGAGGTTCGCTTCCCTGTTTCACAAGCTCTTCAAGCATAAGAGGATTTGAATTCAAATGAGCTTTCCATGTGAGGCTCCTTCATTCCATTCCAGAACCATATAAAGGTGGTATTAGCATTCTCTAAGCGTTTGGTGAACTTTTAAAATCGAATAGCTTGATTTTAAAGTGTAACGCACAATACACTTTCTGATGTAAACGTTTAAGCCTCTAGGAAATAAGAGAGTATGTAAACGAATTCCTAACCAAATACAAAGTAGGCATTTAGGCTATATGATTTGATCTTAATATTTTTTTGTCAACATGAATGCATGCTTTTGATATTTAAAGTTAATGTAGTATTTGTTCATATCTGCTGCTTGAAATGGATTGAAGTGGAGCTCCAGATATGAAATTTGTATAAGGAAATGTTATTTGGCAACTCAGAGACCTAGTTAAAGTGCTGGAGCTGCCACATGTAGGTGGCAAAGAAACTCTTGATAGTTTCTCCCTCGATAACCTTTCAGTGAAAATTTCAGCCTTATAGATATTTGTACCTCTAAATTATAGAGGCTTTAAACAAGTTTCACTTAATTGATGCCATTATGGGATCCTGTTACATAAAAGTAAATGCATGTCCATAATAAAATTAGTAAGCCTGGGCTTACTAATATGTAAATAGTATAAATCTTAAAGTGAAAACAAAATACACAAAAGTACATAAGTATTTATTAAATCAAAGGAAAATATGAAGAGTCGATGTTCTCTCTGCATCTCCTCTATGAGTCTATGGGCCAGTGTGATCAGAGCCTGCAGTGGCGCCTGTCTAGGCTGCAGGTACACACCTTCTGCTGGCAACTTCACAAGCAAAGAACAGAGACAGGGGCCAAGCCCTCTCACGCCTCTGAGAAGGGCACTAATGCACTACACGAGGGATCCACTCACGAGGGATTCACTCACGAGAGATCACCTCCTAACATGCACTCCACCCCCTAACACCAAGGCATTTTGTGAAAAAAAAAAAAAAAAAAAAACGGCATTCTGTTCATGGGCAAAGTTCTGGTAATCACCCGAAGCCTGCATGGAATTGCTGACAGTGAATTTCTCTGATTAAAGAAACAGGAACCTTCATACAGTTCTAAACCAGACACACAACAGTGGGAATATAAATACAGGGTAAATGGTTTAAACTCAGTGTTCAGAGACACCTTTTCCACTCGGAAGAAAATCATCATAGGACTGAATATAGGTTTTCAGGTAGATGAAGTGTGATGTTGGGGTGATGTGGACCCCTGCTAAGTGAACCCAAGAAGAAGGTCCTAAGGTCGCTGCGGATGTGCCTCAGAAGGGATTGTTTGATCCCCATTCCTGCTGACTTTGTGTCTAGCAAAGAAAGAAGCTCTTCCCACACACGGCCCCTGCTGTGGAATGGTCTGTATGTTAAATGTGTTGCTCTGATTGGTCAATAAATAAAACACTGGTTGGCCAGTAGCCAGGCAGGAAGTATAGGCGGGCAAGGAGAGAGGAGAATGCTGGGAAGTGGAAGGCTGAGTCAGAGAGAGCTGCCAGCACACCACATGAGAAGATGTGAAGATACCAGTAAGCCACGAGCCACACAGCAAAGTATAAACTAATAGAAATGGGTTAATTTAAGATATAAGAACAGCGAGCAAGAAGCCTGCCACGGCCATACAGTTTGTAAGTAATATAAGTCTCTGTATGTTTACTTGGTTGGGTCTAAAGCGGCTACGGGAATGGCGGGTGAGAGAGATTTGTCCTGACCAGTGGCCCAGGCAGGACTAAAAAACTCTAGCTACAGGCCCCTGCCACTGCTGATTTCAGATGAGGTCCTCACCACTGGTGCTGTGCTTGACGGCTTCTGCAACTGTGGGCGAAGGATCCATTCTTCTTGAATAAAGGAAGGCTGCCATTTCATCTTCATCATAACAGCAGACACAGACTAGGGCTGTGGGGATAGAACCCTAAAGAAGTACTCAAGTAGGGGGCTGGAGAGATGGCTCAGAGGTTAAGAAGCACTGGCTGCTCTTCCAGAGGTCTGAGTTCAATTCCAGCAACCACATAGTGGCTCACAAACACTTGAAGTACTCAAGTAGGGGGCTGGAGAGATGGCTCAGAGGTTAAGAGCACTGGCTGCTTTTCCAGAGGTTCTGAGTTCAATTCCCAGCAACCACATAGTGGCTCAACAACCACTTGTAATGAGATCTGACGCCCTCTTCTGGCCTGCAGGCAGAACACTGTATGTGTAATAATAATAAATAAAAAAATAAAAAGAAGTACTCAAGTAGATCACAGACGGGGGGGGGGGGGGGTCGTGGTTTTTTCAAAACCTCAAAAATCTATAAGCAAGAGAAAAATGGAAGGTCTTCCCAAGGCTGTAACATCAAAGCAAGGTGGTAATAGTGAGTTCACCATGCGATACACGAAAGTTACATGTCACTACTGTTACTCCTGTGAATCTCAAACTAAAAATAACTTCTATAACCCATTTTGTGGAAGTTAAATAAACCACAGAAACAATGAACCCTGCACCAAATAACTACTAGTGTCAGATCACATCACACTCTTCGTTGACTTCCCAGTGTTTGACCCATGAACCCTCATTTGAAGGGGAGAAAATGTTTGCAGAGCCAAGCATGAGGACCACTTGCTGGCCTTTGTCAAAGCTCCATCAAAAGCTGATGCATGAATCACTGGATTTTTCCACCTATGCGGTGTGTGTGTTTGCTATTTTTGCTTATTTTACAGATTTGTTTGGTTTTCTGAGACAGCCTCTCATACAGCTCTCAGGTGCACGCTCAAAACCTTTACTCCATTTGTAGCTGAGGATGAACTTGAACTCCGATTCGCCTGCTTCTGCCTCCCAAAAAGATTAGATGTAAACACTACCTACACCTTTTTCACTAGTTGTTTTCATTGAAACAAGGTTTTCCCCGTGCAGCCCATTCACCAAGGAGCCCAGACCACTTGAGTTCTCATTCCCCTGCTCAGCCTGAGTGCAAGGATTACAAACATGAACTACCCTGCCCAAGCTTATATTTTCTTTGTAATACCAGAACCTGTTTCTATTTTCTCTTCCTTCTTCCTCAAGTTTCATGACTTCCCCCAGCACTTCTCCTGAGGTGATTTCAAGAACATCAAGATCATCAGCAATGACTTTGGAGCACTGCACACCACTGGGAGCTTTGTGGTGCTCTCCTCTCCTCCACAGGTCTTGTTTTCTTCCTGGCTCTCCCCTACCTGCATTCCCTTCTCTGGTTTCTGTAACTATTACTGCTCCGCCAGATGCTGACCTATTTTCATTGTATCCTCATGATTCTCTTCAAAGCCATGACTTTAACAGAGTATATACATTTCCATGCTAGGCGACCACTCAGACTGTTTGCTTCATCATGCAGCCTGCCACTTCAACTCCTCAAGATTGGCTTTACTTGAACGGCCTCAAAGACGTTTCAAGTTAAATCCCCAAGCCTCCCAGCTCTTCCATGCTCCACACCTTTGCCTCATCACACTGGAACGGCTGGGGTTTGGAAATAGTTGTCACTGAAGAAAATGACTCTTTTCTACTTCAACTTGGAGTTCCTAAGTCCCACCCAAACAGTGGCATACAGGCATCTACTGAATACGATAGGAGCAGGTTTATGTCTTTTGGACCCCTGACCCCACTGGATTGGACTCAACTCGTCTAAGTTATGTTTTGGTTGCTGGGATGCACTGTTTTAGCTCTCATTTGTTGCTAGGTGATTTCCTCAGGAGTCGCCGGTCCTGGTTGCTGAGTTCTTATACTCTGTGATTTCCCATTAGTAACTAAGCCAGCACTTTTTTTTTTAATCAGCCTCTGGAGCAGAACAGATGCCAGTCACAGCCACTCCCGTCTGTGGACTGTAGCAGCCAGGGGAGGAGTCTGGTGAGAGCTGCAGGTTCTCCGACCCTTTCTGTTCCAAGTCTCGTTCCACGAAGCTCTCACGACTCAACCTTCCTGTTTAAATGCTTCTGACATTGGCAATAGGCCTGCAAGCTTGTAAGATGAAGAGGTTTATTAATCTCAAATGAAAATAAGAAGGTTGAAGCTTTATTTTTAGCAACTGTAGGACACAGTCTTTTTGTTGTTATTCTTTTACAATTGAAACAGGTGTGTTATAGCTGACCTTTCTTTTAATAGGGAGATCTTCATTAAAATTAGGTTAGGAGGATGTCTAGGCTATCTGCCTTGTACAAGCATGTTCTAGGTATACATCCATTGTCTAAAAGCATTCTGATAATTGAATTTTGATGTTATTGTGATTAACTAAATGTCTAGTTAAGCAATCCAAACATGTTGCTTAAAATTTTCTCAGCACTATCCTCAATACCGGAAGGAAATCCGAGGAAGAGTTCTACAGCATGGGGGCAGGTGTATGGGGAGAGAGGAAGCCCCAGGTGAGTGAAATCCTGAGTGACTGTGTGCTGTCTGACATGGGTACCACCGTGGGAGTGGTAAAGCTTTCCCCAGGTGGGGCTCAGGAGTATGGCAAAGCTTCCTTGGGTTCAAATGTTGGCGATATGTGCAAGAAATGTCCACCACAGCTTCTTCTGAATATTTACACGTAAGAGATAAAAACAGGAGGCATTTGTCACAGGAATCCCAACTCTAAAGGCAAACTCCCTGCATTTGAGTCAGCCTCACCAGTTAATGCTTCGATTCCTCAGGGAACTCACTGAACTCTGTGCCCTGGTTTCTCATACATTAAAAAAAAAGTGTAAAGAAAAGTAATTAATCTCAAGGACTAGAGTTATCTGATGTGTTTATTTCCCCCATCGCTCTCTTTTACTCTCTCTCTCTCTCTCTCTCTCTCTCTCTCCTCTCTCTCTCTCTCTCTCTAATTCATTCATTCATTCATTGAGGGAATAAAGCCTAGACATTTCTATTGTGTTCCTAAGCCATGCACTTCTCTGAACTCCAACACCTTATATAAACACTGGAATACTCATCTCTACCCTCATGTCTAACAGGGCCTGTATTAGTCCTGCTTCTACTATAGCAAATTAAAAACTTGTCATTTAAAATAACTTCAAATGGTTATTTTGTAGTTCTATAAATTGGACCTTTGACACAGGCCTCAGAGGAATAAAATCGAAGTGATGATAGAATGGATTCAGTTCTTGAGGCTCAAGACAAAAATCTGTTTGGCTGCTTTCTCTAGTCTCTGGCAGCCATTTCTTGGGTCTTGAGCCCTCTTCATCTCCTGCTGGCATCTTTCTCTGACTTTCTTCTACTTCTCCTTCACTTTTTCAAAAAAAATTTAAGCACTAATTCACATGCCATAAAATTAGCCAATTTACAGTTGTCCAAACATCATCGTAACCCAACTCTAGAATAATTCTAATCATCTCAAAAGGACAGCCTATAACTTCCATTCCTACTCCCGTGTTTGCCTCCCTAGTCCTTGACAACCATGGTTCTACTTTTGTCCCATTAGAGACTTGGTCATTTGGGACAGTTCACACATGAGCAAGCATAAAGCTGTGTTTTATAACTGGTTTCTTTTAGTTAGCAAAAATGCTTTCCAAGTTAATCAACTTAGTATGAATCAATATTTGCTCATTTGGGTGAATGGGCACATAGATTGTTTCCCATGTTTGGGCTACTATGAGCATTCATATGTAAGTTTTATGAGAATAAATTTTCTTTCTTTTTTTTTTTCTCCTGCCCCCGAGAATAAATTTTCAACTATCTCGTGTATCCACTTAGTAGACCTCATATGATAACACCATCCTTAACTGTCTTTATGAACTATCGGACTACTTTTACTACTTTTTAAATTTACATTCCCACCAGTTAGAGTATGAGGAGTACAATTTCTTTTTTTCTTTTTTTTTTTCTTTTTTTCTTTCTTTTTTTTTTTTTTTTTTTTTTTTTGCTGTTCTTGTTGTTATTTTTCAAGACAGGATTTCTCTGTGTAGCTTTGTTCCTTTCCTGGAGCTCACTTTGAAGATCAGGCTGGCCTTAAACTCACAGAGATCTGCCTGGCTCTGCCTCCCGAGTGCTGGGATTAAAGGTGTGTGCCACACCGGCCCGGCAAGGACTACAATTTTCTTTATTAGGTTTTTTTTTTTTTTTGTTCTGTTTGATGTCATCATGTCACTTTTTGAGACAGAGGGTCACCATGCATCCCAGCTTGGCTGGTCTCCTCCTCTCCCTCCCAAGAGATGGGTTTATACACTGCCTTACTGTTACTTGTAACTTTTCATTTTTTCTGTGTATGTGTTCATATCCATATGTGCATGTATGTGCATAGGTATATGTGTGCATGCGTCCATGGGCAGACGCAAAGAATGCCATCAAGGTGTCTTCCTGGTTCATTCTCTACCTTATTTTTTGAGTCAGGTTCTCTCCTGAGCCTGTGAATCATCCCTTCAGCTGCACTGGCTAGCCATAGCCGATTGCCACGTGCCCCATCACATTCAGCTTTAAATGGGCCTAGGATCAAATCTGGCCCTCATGCTGGGGCACTTTGCTGACACGGCCATTTTCCCAGCCCTTGAGAAAAATTATAAAGCCATCCTAGTGACTATGAATAGGTATCCCTATAATGGTTTTCATTGGTATGTTCCTAAAAACAGCACTGTGCATCTTTTCACACACTTTTGACCATTTATATAACTTTTTTTAAAATAAATGCTCCAAACATTGCTTCTTTCAAATACTTTCTTGCCTCTTTATACTTGAGTTTTATGTAATCAGACAGTTCTCTCCCACCTGCCAGTTCCAGAATAACTACAGAGATGCTTATATTAATTATAAATGCTCAGCCAGTAGCTCAGGCTACTACTCAACTAACTCTTACACTTAAGTTCTTAGCTTTGCTTAGCCACGTGACTTGGTACCGTTTTCTCAGTACAACATTCTCGTCTTGCTTCCTATGCATCTAGCTGTCAACTCCTGACTCTGCCCTTCTCCTTCCCAGCATTTTCAGTTTGGTTTTCTTGCCTAACTTCTGGCCCTGCTACCGGCCTATCAGCTTTTTATTAACAATGAGCATAATCCACAACAGTTTTATAATTACTTTTATAACCTGGATTCTGGAGCCTTCTCAGATAGATGAGGTGAAAATATTTTCTCTCAGACTACAAGTTCTCTTTTCACTTTTTAAATGGTGTCTTTTGACTTGCGAATGCTTTATTTAAATGAAGTTCAATTTAATCTATGCATTTGTGTTTTTTACTTCATATCTTAGATGAGTCAAAGGACATGAAGATCCCTATTAGTTTTCTTCTAAGAATTTTAAAATTTTGACTCCTATATTTAAGGGTCTGAGCTATGCTGAGTTAAGTTTCACATCTGGTGTGAGAGAGGGCTCCAGATTCTTTCTCATGTGGGTTTCAAGTGACTGTAGTAGCATTCATTGATGTAACTGTTTCCTCATTGATTGGTGTTTCACTCTTCTCCAGAGTAGCTGACCGCATATTTATGGTCTTTGTCTAATGTTATTCTACATAACACCATATGGGTGACTGTTCGGTTATTGTTGCTTTTAAGAGACCACGAGAGTTACTGTTCCTCTGAGGCAGAGCTTGAAATGAGGAAGTTTGATCCCTCAAACTCACTCTCTTTTTCAGGGTTGTTTAGACTACTCTGAGGCTTCTGGTAATTCCACATGATTTTGAAACTCTTGTCCATTTTCAGACAAAAGAAAAAGACATTTGAGATTTTGTTTGTATCTGTAATGACTTTTGGTGACATATGTTGCTAACTTAACAACATCAAGCTCTCACTCTGAGAACACTACCAGCCTTCCCGGTTATTCAGGGTTTGTTTTTTTTTTATTTCTTTCATCAATGTCTTCCACTTTTCAGCATATAGGTCTTGCATATCCCTGGGTAATTTGTTCCTAAGTATTTTATTCTCATTATTCTATTGTAAGGTTGCTTTCTTAATATTGTGTTTAGATCCTGCATAGCTAGAATATGTCAATATCTTAGTTTTCACTTTGGCCTTGCAATCATGCTAAATTTAGTAGATTGAATAGTTCTTTGTGGGTTCTTTAGGGCCTTTTGTATATAAGGCAATGCCATCTCCAGTTGGAGATTGTTCACCTCCTCATTTCTTGTTGGACAGAAATGGTGATGGCTGACACACTTGGCTTTCATAGGAGAAAGCTTTCAGGTGATCACCATGCACATAATGTTAGCTGGGAGTTTTGCATATATGCCCTTCCTCAGTTTGAGGAGGCTTTCTTCTATCCCTGCTTTCCTGAGTAGTTTGTCATAAAATCCTGCTGCATGTGGTGAAATGATGCTTATTCATCCTTTGGGATGACCATACAGCATTTTGTCTTGTGTTCTCTAAAACACCCCTATAAAGACTCAATTTTGTCTGTTGAACCAACTTTGGATTCCTGGAATAAATCTCTCTTTTTATTGCATATAATCAATGACATATGCAGGTGGGTTCTGGTGAGGAAACTCTATTGAAGATTCATAAAGGTATTGATGACTACTTTTTTATGATGTTCCACATGGATTTTGTTGGGATAATAGAGGCTTTACAGAATAAGTTAAGAAATACTTGATTCTGATTTTTGGAAGAGTTTTTGAAAGCTTGGCACAAATTGCTCGTTGGTTGTTTTGGTAAAATTCACCAGAGAAGCCATCTGATCCTGGACTTTTCTTGGTTAGGAAATCTTTAGTTACTGAGTCAACTTTTTTATTTGTTATAGCCAAGTCAGGTTTTTCTATTTTTTTTGAAATAGAAGGTTCTTTGTATCTTTCTAAGAATCTGTGAATTCTATCTAAACAATCTAACTTACTGACAAACCATTATTTGTTATTTCATTAGAATTCTTTTGATTTCTGTAAAGTTGATAGTAACACATACCTACAACACACTCATAGTTCTTTCCCAATTTTACTAATTTAAATCTTCTCTCTATTATAGCTCTTCTAACATTTTATCAATTTTATTGTTATTTTCAGAACACCAACTTTTTGTTTTATTGATTTTTCTGAATTATTCTTTTGTTCTGGATTTTATTATATCTTCTCTAACTGCTTTTCAGTTATAGAATTATTTATTTTTGTTTGCTTTGGGTTCAGTTTGCTCTTAATTTGTCTTGTTTCTGAAGGTGGAAGTTTTGGTTAATCATTGGAGCAATTCCTTCTTTAAAATGTAGCTGTATATATAGTATAAACTGTCTTCTGATTGTTCCTTTCACTAGCTACCATATACGTTTAGCACACTGTGTTTTCACCTTCGTTCACCCTAAAGCATTTTTTAATTTCCTTTGTGGCTTTTCTTTGACTCATTGGTTCTTTAGATGTTTGTTGCTTAATTTCTGCAATGTGTAAATTTTCTAAATTTCCTCCTGTTTCTGATTTTCAGTTTCATTTCATTGTGGTCAAAAGGACATACTTTGTATGGTTTCAATCCTTTGAAAGTTATACTTGTTTAATGGTCTAACATATGGTCTATCTTTGTGAACTTTCACCAAGTGCTTGAGAAAAATATTTACACTGTTATTGTTGGGAGGAGTGTTCTACAGATCTCTGTGGCATCTGGTTTGTATATAGTGTTTTCCAAGTTCACCTTCCTGCTAACATTTGTCTACTGACCATACAAACTTTAGTGCTCAAATCCCTACGTATTGTTGAGTTGTCTGGGCTTTTTTTGGCTGTTGTTGTTGTTGAATTTTGTCAGCTTTTGCTTTAGATACACTGAGCCTCTGTTTGTATCTAGGTGAATAGGCATCTATTCTATATTTGTAGTAGCTTCCTTCGTGTTGAGTAAATACTTGCGGTACACAATTTTAGTTATCTTTTAGCACTTATTATCTATTTCATATTTCTGAACCCTTGTCATTACCATTATTATAGTTTTTTCTTTTCTTTCTTTCTTTTTCTTTTTTTAATTTTTTGAAATAGAGTCTCACTATGTGCCAGGTTGGCCTGGAACTTACTATCCTCCTGCCTCAGCCAACAGAGTGATAGAATCACAGGTGTGTTCTACCACATCCAGCTACAATTGGTAAGGTCAACTGATTAACAACCTTAATTCTATCTATAACCTTAATTCTTCTTTGGAATATTTATGCAAAATAAATTTATTCTATGGACTCTAAAGTTTGGATATGGGTATTGTAAAGTTACCATAGACAACTAAAGAAATTATGTCTAAGACCCTTTTATTAGGTGTGTGCAGTTAAACACATGAATAGACCCCTCAAAATAAACCAATGAATCTTAAGGTTCTGGTGTTTTCCCTGTGTTCCCCATCTGGCTGGAAGAGTCATCGATGTGTAACAAGACCTAGCAGTCATGAACAACACCTTCCTCTCTCACCTTCCAAACTATTGCCAACTCCTAGTGATTTACTCTCCCAAATTATCCACAATCCACTCTCTGTTCTGCATGTCTGCTTCTAATACACTAACCTGTATCTTCATTATCACTTCATAGAAAGTCTTATGAACACCTTTTCCATAATTTGCCATCCACAAAATATTAATATTTATAAACATACTATGTAGCTATAATTTATACACAAAGGAGTAAATATAAGACTTACTCTTTTATTTAGCACAGGATTAAGAATCTGCACAGGTACAATCTCAAATTAAAAGGTAAGTCAAAGGGCCTGCATGATGATTAGCCCAGTGGGTAAAAGTGTTTGCAAGGCAAGCCTGATGACCTGAGTTCAATACCCAGAGTCCACATCAAGGTGGAAAAAGAGAACAACTAACTTCACAGAGTTGTTCTCTGGCCTGCACATGCGTACGATGGCACCTGTGATCCCAACATCATCAATACATACAATAATAAGTAAATAAGTTGTGGTTTTTTTTGTTTTTTTTTTTTTTTTTTTTTTTTTTGGTTTTTCGAGACAGGTTTTTCTCTGCGTAGTTTTGCACCTTTCCTGGAGCTCACTTGGTAGCCAGGCTGGCCTCGAACTCACAGAGATCGCCCTGCCTCTGCCTCCCGAGTGCTGGGATTAAAGGCGTGCGCCACCACCGCCCGGCAGTAAATAAGTTTTTAATGTAAATTAAAAACTACTGTTGGAGATGTAGCTCAGTGTTGGTTTACAGCCAGCATGTGAAAGGCTCTGGATTCAATCTTTGGCATCACACTACTACTACTACTACTACTACTACTACTACTAATAATAATAATAATAATAATAATAATAGTAATAATAACTATCATCATTTAACTTAACTTTAAAGCTATTATATTTTGGCTGAGGATGGTGTCACACACCTGCAATCCCAGCACTTTCGAGGTAGAAATAGGGGGATCAGAAAATTAAGGTCGTCTTCAGTTGCATGGAGAGTTTGAAACCAGCCTTAACTACATACAACCCTTTCTCAAGAAACCAAAAACTAAAATAGAAACTTATTATGTTACTAACTTTGAAAACAATTTATATGCTTATAAAAACTGTAATGTATCAAATTAAACATGTGAACAATTCATACTAATATATTACTTTTAAAAGTCATCCATGATCATTTGAGTCATTCAAATTATATTTTCCAACAAAAGTAGAAGTATTTAAAATAATTAACTTCTTGAAAATTATTAGAATTACTTTTAGTGAGTTTAACTTGATTTTTTGCTTGATATGAGAAAATCTTCTAACGTATTTAACAGCTAGAAACCGATTCAGATATTCTTGACATTTTAAACATTTGTCAAAACGATGAGTCAACTTTAACAAATTAAATATTATATCTAAAACATATCATTTTCAATTCTCAAAGCCCAGTGTAAAAGTAATGGCGATTATGCTGGCTCGTGTCTTGTCAGCTTGTCGCACATACTAGTCTTTTGGAAAGAAGGAACCTCAATTAAGAAATGCTCCCACCAGATTGACCTGTGAGCTACCCTGTGGGGCAGTTTCCTTGATCAATGATCAGTGTCAGTGGGCCCAGATCACTGAAGGGTGTGCATCTCTGCACAGATGGTCCTGGGCAGTACAAGAAAGCAGGCTGAGAAAGTCAGGAAGAAGAAGTCAGTGAGCAACGTCCCTCCATGACCTCTGCTTCAGTTCCCACCTCCAGGTCATAGCCCTGCTTGAGTTCCTGGCCCAACTTCCCTCGGTGACTGGGAGTATATAATCCGAGAGTTGTGAGATGAAATAAATCCTTTCTTCCCCAAGTTGCTTTTAGTCATGGAATTGTATCACAGCGATAGAAGCCCTAAGACAGGAGTCATACAAAGCATGAGGATCAAAAATAACCCTCAGCCAGGCGTGGTGGCGCACGCCTTTAATCCCAGCACTCGGGAGGCAGAGCCAGGTGGATCTCTGTGAGTTCGAGCCAGCCTGGGCTACCAAGTGAGTTCCAGGAAAGGCGCAAGCTACACAGAGAAAACCTGTCTCAAAAAACCAAAAAAAATAAAAATAAATAAAAAAAAAATAACCCCTCATAGCCCGGTAGCAGCCATAGCCAAGGCCAGCCTACAGCATGATTTCACAGAAAGGTTAGGTCAGAGCTCGACTGCTTGTCTTGCATGCGTGCGTCCCTGAGTTCAATTCCCTGGACTTGAGGGAAAAAAGTTAAATACTAAGGAGTGACATCTTACCAATTAGGATGGAGAGCATTGGAAGATGACGAAATACTGTAATAGCTAAGTATGTTGTTGTTTGATTGGTTGGTGTTTTTTGCCTTTTGGGGAGTGACATCATTGTTGCCAAGAATTGATGGTTTACAGTCATCTCAATCTCCTGTTTTCCTAAAATGATCGTCCCCTAACTCTCCACACTTTCTTGGCCCTCTGATCCGCTCAGAATGCTCTCCAGAATTTTTCTCAGAATAAACCAAATCACTTGCCTCTTCCGTGCTTTGAACTGTTCTCAAAAGAAAGCGGAAAGTCACAGCCCTGTTAAATCATGCTCAACCTGGTCCTCATTCTGGTGTCATCACCTGACACATCTTCCGGTCCTCTTTCCAGCTCAGATGCACACACCTCCGTTACACGGAACCATGTGAGCCCCGGGATGTTACACATGCTGTTCTGCTGGAATGCGCCTCTGCTTCCCTTGCTTACTTTAAAGCACTTTCTTTAGACTTTTGCTTAATTAAATTTGCCTTTGAGAAGCTAATATAAACAGAAACTCCCTTCAGTGGCACTCATCACCACTGGAATTTAATATTTATTTGTGCTGTTTAATCATTCATCCATTCATTCTCAGACAGAGTCTCATGATACAGCCCTGGCTGGTCTTGAATCTGCAATGCTCCTGCCCCTGCCTCCTGAGTTCTTGAGATCACAGCACCCAGCTGTATTATAGAAAGCTGTAAGCTTAATTCTTTTTCTCACCAATATTTCTTCATTGTCTGTCAAAAATTGGCACATAGGAGTTGTCTACTGAATTTGCTGAGTGAAGGCGACATGGACTCATTGCATTTTTAAAGTGTTTGCTAATTAAAAGAAGTACAAAGCCAATGGCAGCCTTACCATACAAACCAGAATAATAAACTGTAATAATCAGTAATACAACTAGACATTGCATTTTCCTTAATCTGTATTCCATTAATCTTAAAGGTCAATTTAACAAATTGTATCTGACTGAGAGCTACCACACTGTCACCTCAGAATGCTATCATATGTAGGCGATGACAAAGCTCTTCTGTATATAATTTCTCTTTGATATTTCCTATCACATCCTGGGAACTTGCAACCCCTTAGGGACATCATTGTGAATCATACTTATCATGGTACAATTCAGCGGTCTCAGACAACACAGGATTACTTGTCGGGTGAGGGGGGTCTGTAAAAAGTGCTGCACCAGCATTTTGCTTCACAGCCTTCTGCTGTGCTAGAGGCTGTAGATAATACCCCAGCACACAACATTCAGACAGGAGCAGATCCCACAAGAACAGGGTGTGAAAACAGCCACTAACCTCTGTCCATGGTAAATACCCACCATGCTTTTTAGTTCAACTGTTTCATGCTGCCCACTCTGAGGGCTGCATAAAGTACTGAAGACTGTTACAGGTTTCAGCCAAAAATGTGGGGCTTATCACTGCTTCCATCATTAACCAATTGCGTGACTTCAGAAAATGCAACTGCCATCCATCTTTAGGCTAGAACAGGTGAAAGGGATTTGAAGAATATGGTGATATTTTATTTGTACTGAAATGTGATTTTATTTGTATGTTAATAAATAAAGTTGCCTGGGGGTCAGAGCTAATAGCAAGCCATAGCAGAGCTGGGTGTCCTGGTGCAACCTTTAATCCCAGCACTTGGTAGGCAGAGCTAGGTAGATCTCTGTGTGTGTTCAAGGATACAGCCAGCATTGGAGACACATACCTTTATCTCAGTACCAACCATAGACCTGGAGGGCTGTATATACAGGCAGTGACGAGGCAGTCGTGTGGTTGGGTTTACAACCAATGAGAAAGCAGAACAGAAAGTCTATATAAAGACAAACAGACAAGAAGTAGCTCTCTTTCGGAGAGGTCTCTTGGCTGAAGAGGCTAGTTACAGCAGGCGATAAGGCTCTTAGCTCTGATTTTCTTGGCTTTCTTCTTTGCATTGGTTCTGTGTTTCTTATTTAATAAGACGGTTGGTTACATCTACAAAAGAGTTTCACCCTTGGTTAGGAGATGAGTATGTAACAAAGGGATACAAGAGAATGCATAAATACATATAGCCAGCCAGGCAGTGGTGGTGCACACCTTTAATCCAGGATTTGGGAGGCAGAGGCAGGTGGATTTCTGTGTTCCAGGCCAGTCTGGTCTACAAAGCAAGTTCTAGGAC
Organism: Peromyscus leucopus; assembly: GCF_004664715.2. Classification (NCBI taxonomy): domain Eukaryota; kingdom Metazoa; phylum Chordata; class Mammalia; order Rodentia; family Cricetidae; genus Peromyscus; species Peromyscus leucopus. The sequence goes on along the minus strand of NW_023505223.1, from coordinate 129,012 downwards.
AGTCAGGGTTACATAGAGAAACCCTCTCTCAAAAAAACCAAAAAAAGAAAAAAGAAAGAAAGGAAGGAAGCAAAGAAGAAAGAAGGAGAGAGAGAAAGAAAAAAAAGAAAGAGAGAGAGAGAGAAAGAAAGAAACAAAAAAAGAAACAAAGAAACAAAGAAAGAAAACTAAATATATATATGGCAAAAATGTGGTGGCACATTGGCTGAGGTGGCCAGCTTATTAACTTTCTATTACTTTGATAATGAATTACCTTAGGGGTAGGAGCTCACATCCACAAAAGTGAATTGTCTTTCAATTCTACTGGTCAGAAGTTCAGTATGGTTCTACTGGGCTAAAATTAAGCTTTTGGATTGACTGATGCCCTGTCTGCAGATTTCAGGAAATCTGTTTCCCTGCCTCTTTGGTTTCTAAAGGTCACCCATGTTCCTAGACTCATGGTCTCCTTTCTGCACCTTCTCACATGAACTCTTTCAGGCCCCCCGGACGTCATTATCTCCTTTCTGGCCACCTTTTAACTCTTTACACTCTCTCTCTCTCTCTCTCTCTCTCTCTCTCTCTCTCTCTCTCTCTCTCTCTCTCTCTCTCCAAAGATAGAATCTAGAATTCATCCAATTCTCAACCTGTGGGTCATGACGCCTTGGGGTCTACATATCAAATATTCACATTATGATTCACCACAGTAGCAAAATTAGAGTTGTTAAGCAAGTAATGAGGTAATTTTATGCCTGGGGGCCACCACAACGTGAACATTAGGAAGGTTGAGAACCAATGAATAGCCCTGGGCATGCTAGGCAAATATGCTATTATTGACCTACATCCCCAGCCTCTAAGAATTTATCCTATTAGATTGGACTCACCTGCATAATCCAGAATAATTCCCCATAATAATTCTCAGATCCTTATCTGAACCACACCTGCAGAGCCCTTGTTTTTCCACAAGAATGTCCTGGAATTTAGGATGCACACCTTTGGAGATAATTGTTCTGCCAACCACAGCTGGTTGTATTGCAACATCAGTTTTCCTCTTCATCAGAAATAGGAAGTCCGTGTTATTGAGTTTCCTTTGATGGAGTGGAAGCAGAAGTGTAAGCGCAGCTCCTGGGAGTTTGGATAAAAGGCATTTCTTTCTCTGTTACGCTTTCTGCTGCCCCCTCCCCCCATACACATGTAAGATGAAGATGGATCCGGCACTCAGCCCATGGTGCAGAAGGCAATGTTGATGAGCACACCAGGACAATGAGAAAGCAGACTATCCCCATCGGTGGTGACTCAGGGTGTCAACACTGTTTCAATGCTAGGAAGAAACCCAGCTCCCCTTTTTTAGTCCCAGTTACCTAAGGGTCTGATGCTTTCGGCCAAAGGCAATCCTCTCATATACACAGGCTGCAGTGAAGCCAACACACTGAAATACGGACAGCAGGACAATGGAAGGGGAATGAGTAGAGACTCGGGATCTCCTCTGGCTTATACCAGTTAATGAAGGAGAAGCCCTGGCATGGGCATGAGCATGGCCACACACATGGCCTCAAGAAAGGGGTGACTGGGCAGAATAGATGCACAAGGAATGTGTAGCAGGGCTAAGATTTATCAGCCTTTCCCACAAGGGAGGCTGGAGCATTCCAAAGTTCTTTTCTACAAACATTAGAATCAAACCTTAAATTTAAAAAAATGAAAACATTATTAATTCTCAACGAGAATAAAACAGACCCCCTAAATCTCAATGGCTTAAAATAACGAAGTCTTGTTCTTCACTCACCCTACATATACCTCTTGAGTAAGCAGGGATCTGTGCCATTTCAGTCACGGAAATGGAAATGCCCATTTCAGTATGTGCTTCCTGGATCGTGGCAGCAGGCAATAGGAAGTAGAGCATAGTAGTTTCCATGAGCAGTGTTCCCCATAGGCTCAGGCACTGGAATTCTTGGTCCCCAGTTGGCAGCACTGTTTGGAGAGGTTTTGGGAAAATACAGTTTTGCTAAAGGAAATCTGTCACTGGGGTGGGCTGTGAGAGTTCAGAGCCTCAGCCCACTCCCAGTTTGCTCTCTCTGCTGCCTCCTTGTAGTTGAAGACCTGAGCTCTTATCTGCCTGCTCCTGCTGCCACACCTGTCGCTTGCTGCCAGGCTTCCCTGCCATAATGGACTTTATCCCCCTGGGAACCATAAGGCAAAATATATTCTTTCTTGCTTTTTGGTCATGGTATTTTGTCACAGCAACAGAAAAGTAATTAATATATATGGTTAGCAAGTGGACAGAATGGCGATTACAAGGAACTGGGAAGTGGGGTGGGACAGGAGTTGTTTGGTGCCTTGCGTTTCCATTTTGCAAGATGAAAATACTCTGGAGATTTCTTTCATGAAAACATAAAGCAGGGATATTTGGTGAATACTAATCGCAATTACCAACCTTCTCCTCTGAATATAAATATTTCCTTCTCTTTTCTTCTAGTACATAAGTACTTCCACAGACTCCTCTTCCTCAGAAAGAAAACTCACAAGTCCCACACGTAGGAGAATATACAGAAACCTTCTACACAGGCCTGTGCTTGCCACCTTCCACTGAAACAAACTTCTGACTGGCTAGGCGTTATCAAATGCCTACTTTGGAGGTGAGGAATGGCTCTTAAACATTCCACATGGGCTCCTAGGAAGGGCTCATTGTCCACTGACTTCCAGAATTCCAGGATTCTCCCTTCAGCAAGTTTTACTGTGTCCTTGCCTAAGATGGTCATTGAGACTTGAGATATGCTGGCCTTAACGGTTGGGCAGCTTCCTGACCTACTTCCTGCCTGTATGTGTTAGGATGCTGAGTGCCAGTTTAAGTCTCAGAGAACCACGGTCACATGTAGTCTAGATTGGAGCCTTCTAACGATGAAACTGTCCTACAAACTTACCTTGGCTCTCTACTTACTTTCTAGATATATTTTTGTATTCTTCTGCCCCAATGTCTGTCTTTAGTCTGTTATGCTCCACCCACCTGAAGTCTCTTTCCTATTATTAGCAATGGTACTTTCCTGAACCATTTTAAGTCATTTTGAGTCATCTGGTCCAACTGAATGGCATGATAAGACACCACAGCTCATGTCATCACTGACTTAATTTTTGCGGAGTTTTTTCAGCTTTTGTCGCTCAAGCAGTAATTTTATCTTCCATCACTTGGAGTGAGAGGCAGTTGCTTTTTCCAAGTCCCTGAATTTGCAGACTCTCTAGTCTCTTTCATTCCTCCTTACAGACTAATTCTTCTCTGAATATACATGTCTTTTTTCTTACAATAGCCTATCAAGTGCAACTTGTAGTAGCAACCAATAAACAATTAACAATCTTATTTTGATCTTTACCCCAAAGTCAGTTACGACATTTTGATTTTCCAATTTGCTGAAGACAAAAAGCGTTACCAAATGTGTCAACACTAGGAAATGTGGATCTCTATGCCTCTAGTCCTCAGTGACAGTTTCCTGAGTCCCTCTGAAGACCCATTAAACCAAAGCAACATACTTTAAAGTTTACTATTAAAGACAGCCCCCATTCTTAGGCTGTAAGTTCTACGTCACTTCAGGGTAAGGTACAATTCAGTAGTAATAAATTTTCTAAAATTCCAGCAGCTTAAATAAGATATGTGTGTTTTCTTAGCTGTGCCCATTGGAGTGTGGTGCTATCTAGTTTTATGTCAACTTGACACAAGCTGGAGTCATTTTGGAAGAGAGAACCCCAGCTGAGAAAATGCCCCAATCAGATTGGCCTATGGGCAAGCCTATGGTACATTTTCTTAATTTGTGATAGATGTATGAGGCCTAGCCCACTGTGGGTAGTACCACCCCTCACCAGGTGGTCCTAGGGTATATAAGAAAGATGGCTGAGCAAGCCTTGGGAACCAAACCAGTAAGCAGAACTCCTCCATGGCCTCTGCACCAGTTTCTCCCTGGAGTTCCTCCTGTCTTGACTTTCCTGGATGATGGACTACAAGCTGTACCATGAAATAAGCCCTTTCCTCCCCAAGGGTTTATTCTCCCCCTCCCCCCATTACTTTCTGTCATGGTGTTTTATAAAAGCAATAGCAACCCTAACTCAAACAACTGGTTTTAAAGGCTTTGTTGACCACAGACACTCAAGGGCACACAAAGATACTACGTCTCTCTACATCCTCTCCCACAGTCACAGCTTCAGGGGCAAGGAGGGCAATTTACCCATAAAGCTGTAAATAATCGATAAGAAGTTCTTTAAGCTGTAACTTCTCTGCAAAGACACACCCTACCCAGCGTAAGGAGAGAGATGTGATGTTTAGTGGTTTGTAAAACAGCTGGAAGAGCTAAAAAACAGACTCTAGGTTAGAAGGAAGCAGAACCAAAGCAACAGATTCTAAGTAGCTGGAAAGTCTCCCAAAGTCACACCTCAGACCTGGTCATCAAAGGAAGCCACGCCTCTTCTGCCATCAAAACACTCTACAAATCAAAACAGTCTCAATCTAGAAGACACAATCTCCATCTCCGGCGTGGAATAGGCCTGCTATTTCTGCAGAGTGGATGCTGGAGAGCCACGAAGCTAGTGCTGAGGATCTTTACTGACACAGAAAAGCAAGAAGCAGTCCATGTATAGATGGAGCAAGCGCAGTTGCCTATAACCTCCGTTTTCTAATTCTCATGTGAGCCTGTCTGATTATCCAAATGCAAATCACACACGAACCCAAGTCACAATAGGGACCCTAACACCTGTGGTCGAACAAAGATGATGTAGAAACAACTGTGCAACACTTCTATCATTTAAAACAGAGTGATGGCCATGATGTGGGGCATCTATAAAATACCTGTTCGTCATTTTACCCTCATCTACTCCGGTTTTAAAAGAGTCCTGTTCAATGTACAAAAACAGGCTCTGGGAAATTCAGGAAAAATTCAAAGTTTCTGCTGTTTTTTATAATTTAAGAAGAAAATATATACACTTTTCTTCAAACAAAAATACATAAAGTACTACATTTCGGGCAGATGTATATGACCATAATTCAGCAGATGATCCCTTTGTTTTTCCTATGCAGGATAGTGTCATCTAGGGATTGTTTTCAGATGCACTTCCCAGACACCATCTACACGCAGCAACTGTGATCAAATAAATGTTTAGTTTTCACATACAGGAAGTGGTGTGTTGCTGGGTAATCCAGAGCCAGGACAGAAACCCAGAAGCCTAGCTTTCGGAACCTGCATCCTTAGTTTTAGCCCTCATCCTTTGGACATCAGAGGACTCCTACTCCTTTCAGACACTGTTAGCAATGTCCAGGACGGAAAGGGCCACAGAACTAAGGTTAAAGACTAGCTAATTGCAGGTGGTGTTTACACGAAGGCCCTGTGGCTTTTTGCATGCATCTCATCACCACAAGCCTTGTCGCTTAGCAACTGTATTTGCAGTGGGGCTAGGGAACAAAAGTCTTCGTTTTGTTTTGGCTAGAACTATCCCCAAATCTAAATTCTGTTAGAAAGAAGTTTATGTTGGTACTCCCTTGTGATTTAAAAAAAAAAATTCATTTTTGCAAAATAAATAGTTTTAAAGCACCATGGAGAATGCCCAACTCAACTCTTGCCCTGGTTTCTCTTGAATCTTCTACAGCTTCCCCCAATCCTATATGAGCAACACCAGCTCATATACGGGACAGGCACAGGCTCTGAGACCCAGAAAGGCCTTTAAGTCTACCACAAGTTCAGACCTGCTCACAAAAGAAAGACTTTTCACCCAAGGAAAGACCCTGCAGAATGCCTTTTAAGAAAATAGTTTATAGTAAGAGTTGGTACCCACCCTCCTTTCTCTCTCTCTCTCTCTCTCTCTCTCTCTCTCTCATCTCTCTCTCTCTCTCTCTGTGTGTGAAATGCATATTGTTCAAACATCCATCTCTGCTTAAGAAAGTTAATCCTTTAGTCTAATTTTTTGCCCATCTCAATTGTATCAACATAATTTCAGTTGGCTTTTATTTTAACATCTCTGTCCACACCAGCCCAATATGCCGTGGCAATTTGTTTTCGGTCAGGAAACTGGCAGTTGCTAAGATAGTGCAAACACAATGTTCTCAATTGTCACTTGGAAGCTCCGCTTAGCTGCTAAGAGCTGCCTCTGTTTTGTTCCTGCTGCAAGGTTCACTTAGGTTCCAAGATGTTAACTAGTGTGATCTTGGTTCAGTGAGCTGGGGCTTGAACTCACAACTGTGACTGCAACTCATAAGACTTTTGATAAGTACTTACTAAAGTTGCAAGATTGTTCTTGTCATGTAAAGAGGTAAATTACTGAGATAAAGCAGACTATTAAAACCCCTTTTTGCTGGGCAGTGGTGGCATATGCCTTTAATCCAGCACTTGGGAGCAGAGCCAGGTAGATCTCTGTGAGTTCGAGGCCAGCCTGGTCTATACAGAGCGAGATCCAGGACAGGCTCCAAAACTACATAAAAAAAAAAAAAACAAAACCCTGTCTCGGGAAAAAAAACCTTTTCAAAACTTGTGTGTGTGTGTGTGTGTGTGTGTGTGTGTGTGTGTGTGTGTGCGCGCGCGCGCGCACACACACCACACATATGTGAGTTAGAGCACAAGTGTAGTGGTGAGAAGACAACTTGCAGGAGTCCATTCACCCTTTGTACTGTGGGTTCTGGAGATCAAACCCAGGTTGTCAGGACCTGCAATTAACTTGGTATTCTCAAACACTGGTTTTGTGGGGCTGCTCTGAAAGGCATGTTTACTGTGGATGCTGACAGGGGTCTTGTCAGATGTGTCTGGGAACACCTAAGGATTCTAGGAATCAATATTTCTCTTTCTTCCTTCCTTCCTTCCTTTCCTTCCTTTCCTTCCTTCCTTCCTTCCTTCCTTCCTTCCTTCCTTCCTTCCTTCATTCCTCTCTTTCTTTCTTTGCTTCAGTTTCTTGAGGGTAGAAATAGGAGTAGGAAAAACCACAGAAACCAGAAATTTTTAGCAGAAGTCACATGACCTCATGTTTATAAAATAAAAATTTATCCAGACCCAAAGTCTATAATTTATTCTATGGTTCATCGTCTCTGCCAGTTGAAGAATTAAAAGGCAGGATAAGTCTCAAGTGTGAAAGATAGCCGTCGGGGTGGGGCAGACACACACCTCATACCCAACAAACAGAATAAGGAAAGGCTTTTATTGGGGTGAGGATGTGCACACACACACACACACAGTTCAGGTTGTGAAGACACACAGAGAAAAGACCCTCTTCAAAGCAGAGGGAGGACTTGGGAGGCTGAAGCCCTGCTGCTCTTAAGGGTTTAAGGGTTTTTGAGAGGGCCTTCCTTCCCCAGTTTAGAGTTGGTTACTTTGAACAAAGACAGGATAGCTGAATGGCCCACAGTTGTGTAACATATCCTCATGAGGCCTTGAATTTGCTGAGCCAGTTCATCAGCAGGGAGCCCACTGACAGGAGAAAAGGCCAGGTTTGGTATCCCGTGGGGAGGATGAGGAAGAAGCCAGCCATCTTGGAAGCTCAGTGTCTCTGTTATCTAGCCAAGGCCCCCCTCCCTAGCAAGGAACCTATCTAGTCAGTTGCATGGCAAGTAATAGACTGTAGTGGTATTTGCTCTGCCCATGACCTTGGGTTGAAGGACCCGAAACTCACTTTTCATTGAAACACTGCCCAAATACCACTACAATAGGCTAGTTTTTCCTGGATGGTGTTTTAAACTTGTCTTTTAATTTTAATGGATTTTAAATTTTAATTTAAATCTTTATAGTAAAGATTTAATTATAAAATAAATGAAAACTAAAAGGCAAAAAAAAAGGAAACTTGAAGATTTTCAGGCTACCTTTCACTGCTGGTTAAAAATGTATATATGTATTGTCTTTGTGTGAGAATTCATTCTAACCTGCAAACTCACGCTGTTGTCTGAATGAACTTTTTACCTAGTGCTTCACAATTAGAATAGCTACCAACCAAGCCATCCTGAACATCATCTCCAGCTACTTTATGAAACTTAGAGAATAATTTCTTTAATTCTCATGCCCTTAGGCTTAGGTTTTCATTCATTTTTTATATTTAACTTAGGCTTCTTTGCTTACACTAAGAAAAGGAAAATGGTAGGTTTGGTTTGAAAGGCAAGTTTACTGCCGGCAATGACAGGGATGGGCTATTGAATGTCTCTTGCCAACTCCCAGGAATTCTGGTATTTGAAGAAATTCAGGAGATATCTGAAATGCTAAGACCTAACAGCTTATAGGACAGGTGTGGTCCTGTTGGAGAGCGGACTGGCAAGGACAGCAGCCTCAAGAATGTGTAACTCCACCAGAGGACTTGGCGGCAGCTCTTAACCCGTCTTCAGTACCTTGTGTTATTTCCTCTAGGGCAATGGGAATCATCTTCACTTGGCTATGCTCTCATCTCAAATCTTGGAGGCTTCCCTCCACTCAGTTTCTCCTTTTTGAACCAACTGGCTCTTCGCATGGGACATGTAGAAAGAGAGACTAAAAGATTGTAGCCCATTCCCTGGACCTAGCTACTAAGTGTGTCTAATTTATCCTTACATAGTCATTTTGGAGCTACAAAGAGCGAATTAATTACACTCCTGTGAGTTCAAGTGTGGTGATATTGTGTCCCCCAATATATTGTAAACCCTAATAAACTTATCTTGGGTCAGAGAACAGAACAGCCAGTAGATTAGACATAGAGGCCAGAAAATAGTGGCACACACACCTTTAATCCTATCACTTGGGAGGCAGAGATCCATCCCGAACTCTGTGAGTTCAAAGCCACACTAGAAACAGCCAGGCATGGTGACTCATACCTTTAATCCCAGAAGTGATGGCAGGAAGCAGAAAGGTATATAAGGCGTGAGGACAGGAACTAGAGTCCTGTTAAGCTTTTAGGTTTTTGAGCAGCAGTTCAACTGAAATCCATTCGGATGAGGACACAGGGGCTCCAGTCTGAGGAAACAAGATCAGCTGAGGAGTTGGCGAGGTGAGGTAGCTGTGGCTGTTCTGTTTCTCTGATCATTCAGCATTCACCGCAATACCTGGCTCCGGGTTTGTTTTTATTAATAAACCTTCTAACAATTCATGCTACATTCAAGCACCATCAGAACCAAGAAAGGTAAATGTACAGAGGCTGAACCTAAAAGGACTTGGAGATGGGAGAGATGCATAAAACACACTTGAGGCAAGTTATCTGCACACGGGCTAAATTGGACTGAAGTTGGAAAAAAAGAAAAGATGGTTCCCTGTCAGAGGGTCACAGAGAACCCTCGCCTCTCTTGTTGCTAATAGCTACAGGTGTTTGTACAATGGTTACCATAGTAACACTATGAAAAGGTATGGCTTGCAGGAGTTTTGGGTTAGGTACCCTTTGAGGATGTGGGGTCCGGGAGCTGCCTTGAATGCTTCATGGGAAGATAGAAGTGCTTTTAACTGGTGTGTACAGGTTTTAATTCCTCTTCAGGTATCTTGAAGCCAAGGAATAGAAAGAGTGTGGGGGAAGAAAATCAATACCAAGCCAAGCTGGAAAAATGGAACACAAGATGAGGTCTACAGAGACAGCTTCACTCACAGGACTGTGTTCCCACTTTGCAAAGATATTGAAAAGTCAGGAGGATTTGATATGCACTCATTACTACTTATGATATCCTAAACCATCCTCCAGAACAGCTATCCTCAGAGTGTCCACATTGTATTAGTTCTAAGAACTTACCTAGAGATGAGTTAGTGTATACCAGACAGGACACCATTTCATAGACACATCCAAAGATGTCTGTATCGAGGGTCCTGTAATGAAGAACAACTGTTCCAGCACTCGGTATATATGTCTTGAGAACGTAGACCTAGTCTAGAAATCAAATTCTAGAGCTAGATCATAGGAAAATTCTCTAAAAACACAGACGCCTGGGCCCAGTTGTAAGACTCTGAGTTAGTATGTTGGAGTTGGAGTCGAGGAATCTTTACTGTTAGCAAGTTACTCATTTGATTTAGGATCAGTGGTTCCTAGAATACCCTGGTGGCTTTAGTCTCTTCCAAAGTTAGCATACCAACAAATTAGAGGCTTTATCAGTAAGACACAAACAAAATAGAATATTCTTGTCATGTCATATCCATATTTATGAATGAGTTCCTTCTATGAGAAAGAGCACACATTTGTCTTCTTGTTATTGCTCCCTCATTATCTATCCCCTTAGAGTGTTCCTTTCTCATCTTCTGCTCACTTTTTGATGCTTTTGTTGTTGTTACACTTGGATTCACTTTGGCGTTCTTTGACCTATTAACTGAAGATCCTTGATGTGATCTGGAATTAGAGCTATTGGAAGCAACTGTAGCTAGAGTTTTCCTGCCTGGCCCATAGTCAGGACAAATCTCTGTTACCCGCCAGTCCCACAGCCGCTCAGACCCAACCAAGTAAACACAGAGACTTATTTGTTTACAAACTGTATGGCTGTGGCAGGCTTCTTGCTAACTGTTCTTATATCTTAAATTAGTCCATTTCTATAAATCTATACTTTGCCACGTGGCTCGTGGCTTACCGGTACTTTACATCTTCCTTGTCCTGGCGGCGTCTGGCATTGACTCCTTCTGCTTTCCTGTTCTTTTATTTCTCCTCTCTGTTAGTCCCGCCTATACTTCCTGCCTAGCCACGGCCAATCAGGTTTTATTTATTGACCAATCAGAGCAACTTGACACACAGACCATTCCCCAGCACAGCCAAGTGCAGACCGTCTCAGACACCTGTACTCAGGCCCGTGGTCCTAGTCATAATCTATGCGGACCTGCTGGGTAAAGCCAGGAGGAACCCAAGAACGGGCTCCCACAGGACATAAGAACATCCCACAGCAAGCAACAATACTACAAACTGCAGATCTGACTTCTCCAGCGAAAGCTGAAGGGAAACTGCCGGAGCCTGCCTTACATAAGAGAGGGACAGATGGGGAGGGGAGGAGGGAGGGACAGGTGAGGAGGGACAGGTGGAAGGGGCAGGTAGAGAGGGGATTTACAAAACAATCTTTTATCTTTTTTCCCCCAAGACAAGGTTTCTCTGTGTAGCTTTGGAGCCTGTCCTAGAACTCGCTCTGTAGACCAGGCTGGCCTCGAACTCAGAAATCTGACTGCCTGTGCCTTCCTAGGGCTGGGATTAAAGGCATGTGCCACTGCTGCCTGGCCACAAAATAATCTTTTCCTTTCAAACTTCCTTTGAAAGTTCCTTCTATGATTTGAAGATTGTGCAAATTCTTCCATAGGCAAATTACTGGAGCCTCGAAGGCCTACAAGTTTCATTAGAAGTGTGCAGTACTGTTAATAGTACTGGTTACCAATAATGAAAATACATTTCATGTTACAGCACACACACTACACCCAGTGCACATGCACATGTATGTGCACACACACACACAGCATGTGTATCTTTGTATGCAAATATATGGGAAATGGAATTAATCTATTTCATTTTTAATTATTTAAAATATTATTGTGTCTTCTAATACATGGTACTGTTTCATAAGGACATTTCCATACAAGAATATATTGTACATTAAGCAATCCCCTCCATGCTCCTCACCTACCCATTTCTCACTCCCCTCCATCCGGTTGGTCCTCTCTGCTTCTCTAGACAGCTTCTCTTCTACTGTTGTATCATACACACACAATTCGACATATCTGTATGAAGCCTAGGAGTGAAACATATGAGAGTTATCTTTCTGAGACTGGCTTAATTCACTTAATATGAATGTCCCCATCTGCATGCCCCAGTGGAAATAATCATCTTAGAAAGCATTACTTGACTCGACCAGGAGCATTGATTTTCTGGTAGGGTCCTTCCTTTCTCTTTCCTTTCTCATCCTCTCGCCCCGTTTCCTTCTCTCTCCTTTTCCTTGATGACAGTCATGACGCTAGGTGGTTTGCTATTTGAAAAAGGCTGAGGTCGGGAATTTACTGTTTCAACAAGTTTGAGTCGGAAAGAGGAAGAGGTGTGGGAATACAATGGAAGTTTGTTTCCTAATTTGTTCTTCTTTCTTCTTCAAACAGCAACTCCCTGATTCATTCATCGTCTGTCTGAGCTCATGAAGTATCTGCATCCTGTTGAGAAGCTTTTACTGTCTTAGAGGCTGATCATTCAGAAAGCATTACAAATTAAAAAGCTCTTTGGAATACACCCAATGACAGAAGAGCGCCTGCTTGATCCCTGCTGTTCCCATGGTTGGCAAGTTCAGGCCACTTTATCTCTTAATCTGAAATTCCAGCTGCCTATCAAATCATTCTCTTTGCCTCCTCCTCTTACCCTCGGCACTGATTTCCCCAGTCTTGAAGGGTAATAAAGGCATAAGGTGTGGTGGGGAGGGTACATAGCTCCCTTGTCCCACCTTAAGCAGGTGTAACCCACTTCCAAGGAAAGACAGCCACTGCTGTTTTCAACTGAAGTTGTTATTTACATATTTGTAAATGAACTAAGAGACACAAACACTCAAGGTTTTTCATAATCACCTTTAAATGTTACATGTGAGTGTTTTGCCTGTGGGTGTGTATCCTTAATGCCCTTGAAGTCAGAGAAGAGCATCAGATTCCCTGGATCTGGAGTGGACGTGGGTGCTGGGAATCAAACCCGGGCCCTCTGTGAGAGCAGCCAGTGCTCTTAACTGCTGAGCCACCTCTCCAGCCCAGCGTTCAGCTTTCTTTATCCAGCTAGCAAGCTTCAGTTTCATTGTGACTGTTTTATTGTGTGCACTAAATAGTGATTGTAATTTTGTTGCTACTCTTAGCTAAGTATTTGGTCTTAAAAAAAAAACAAAAAACAAAACAAACAAACAAACAAAAAAACGAAAAAAACCCCAACTTTGTGAGTCACTTTTCATTACCAGAGGGGAAAAGTCACCATATCCCTGACACTGACACCCTTAAATCTTCATAAAGAAAAATATCAGGGCTGGGGTTGCAGCTCTGTGGATGTCCTTGCCTACTGTCAAGGCCCTAGGTTGGATCACCATTAGACAAAAGAAAAACAAAAAGCACAATTCAACCCAGATACATTCTTACACTACCCAGCACTTCCCGTATCTTACAAAAATATCTTCCCTGGTGGCTGCTGCTGCTGCTGCTTCTTCTTCTTCTTCTTCTTCTTCTTCTTCTTCTTCTTTCTTCTTCTTCTTCTTCTTCTTCTTTTTTTTTTCTTTTTTGGTTTTTCGAGACAGGGTTTCTCTGTGTAGCTTTGCGCCTTCCTGGATCTTGCTCTGTAGACCAGGCTGGCCTTGAACTCACAAAGATCCGCCAGGCTCTGCCTCCCAAGTGCTGGGATTAAAGGCGTGCGCCACCTCTTCCTCCTCCTCCTCCTCCTCCTCCTCCTCTTCTTCTTCTCCTTCTTCAACCATCAAGCACTTGGCAAATTAACTCTCTTCCAAGACATATTCGTTATAAATTTTTCTTTAATGGTAAAATTATGAACGTCTAGGTTTTCGTTCGGCTCTAAAGCAATGAATTGGTCTTATCTTGTTTCTTTTGAATACGCCATCCATTGAGTTTCTGTGAGTAAGGCATCCATCAAAGACAACTGGGACCATGTCCGAAGGGCACTCTCTCTGACTGAAGATGGGAAACTATGGGCACTAAGACAATAAAAGCAGCAAGATATTGCAGCACACCTCAGTGACAGAAAAAAGACCGAGCTACGCCGCAGGTTTGTAAAGATGCACCAAAAACGGAAGCCGTCCATTACCTCCCAAGCTTGCAAGGATTCCAACTCATTTATTCTGAAAATGAACAAGGAAAAGGTGAAGTAGGTATCAACGTGAATTGCCTGATGACTTTGATACTTCCATGCAGCTTCTGAGTGAGGAAAGCTGATTCCATCCTATGTAGTGTAAGGCTTCCATGTAAGGTCCTATGATGAGACTTTTGCCTTGTGAATAATTCTGATGCTAACTTTTGTTCGGTTTCATTCGCTTTCCCTGTAATTTTGTATAAATTAAATTACTCATTGTCCTGCCATGTATTGGTTTGCATTTTGCATTTTGCTTTTGCTACTTATCTAAGCAGGGATAGCTCATTCTTTTATAGCAGAGTAATATTCCACTGTACAGATTTATCACAACTTGCTCACCCATTCACTAGTATTTTCCTGCAGCTGTTAAGATGATTGGATTCCTTATCATAGTAATGTGCTGATTACACTGACTGATTTTCAAATGTTGAACAAATTCTGTGTTCTGGGCCAACTTCCCTGGTCGTGTGTTATCTTCTTAACGTTGAATTTGATTTGCTAAAATTTTGGCCCTGTCTTTGTACCTATGGATTTTTTTGTTTTGTTTGATTGTTTGTTTGAAGCAGGGTTTCTCTGTGTAGCTTTGAGCCTTTCCTGGAACTCCCTCTGTAGCCCAGGCTGGCCTCGGACTCACTGAGATCCACCTGGCTCTGCCTCCTGAGTGCTGGATTAAAGGCATGCACCACACCACCCGGCTTTATGCCTATGTTTATAAAGAGTGTTGACCTAAAATTCTCCCCCAACGCCACCACCGAGGTTTTTCATCAGGATAAAAGTGGTCTTATAAAATAAATTCAGAAATGTATTTTGCAATTCTTTGTAGAACTTTGAGAAACATCACACTACACATGAAAGGTAACACGGCAGGTATAGTTTAAATGTACATACTTAAAATACAAATGTGCTCCTACCTTCCTCAATTTCTCCCTAATTCTCACAACAAACACACTATATCCATTTTCGCAGAACTGACTAATTGGCCGAATTCGTATGTGACTTGTAACCACAGATTAAAATTAATAATAATAATAATAATAATAATAATAATAATGATAATGATAATGATAATAATGATAATAATAATAAACAACCACAATTAGACCGAGGCATTTTTGTATTTGCTAGAGATGGGCTAAAGATCTGCACCATGAACACCCATTACAAGCTTTTTAAGTAACACGTGTACAAGGTACCCCGTGTCCCTATTGACATTATAAAGTTAACATGTCAATACTTTAACTCTTCTTTTCTATGAAGGTGCACACTGCTCCCATCCAAAGAAGGCGCGTGAAAACAATGGAACTCCAGGAGAGTGGCCTGAAGGCTACTAGTTGAACTGGGCATGCTCAGTCGCCAGGCAGATTTTTTTTTTTTTTTTTTTTTTTTTTTTTTTTTTTTTGTGAAGTAGAAACTACAACTGCACGTACCGGGTGAGCAGGGGTGGGCGTGCCCTCGTGGAATTTAGAACGTTCCCTCAGCCAATGGGGCCTCGCGGCCGGCTGGCGGGGCTCGCCATTGGGGGACCGGGATGCGAGCGAGTGGAGCGCCGGGGGAGGAAGCGGAGGTGCAGGTCGGAGAGGCCGGGCTAGCCGATCCCATTGCGGGAGCAGCTGCAGCGGCTAGGCAGCATCCAGCGGCGTGCCAGGCGGCCCAGCCCGTTGCTTTTACTTTTTTGCTGCACCGACGTAGTCATTATGCCGAAGAGAAAGGTAAGTCCTGCTGAAAAAAAATCGCTCGCAGGCCCTCGAGTGTGCTCGGAGCAAGTCCCCGGCGCTGCGATGGACGCAATGATGCGCCTGTAACTCGTAGGCACTGGACACCGCGGCTGCCGGCTCCTTTTGCAGCTGCCTGTTGCAGACCTCTCTGGCCCCGCACCGAGCTCCGAGTGTTACTTTCCCTCCAGGGAAAAGTGTCCTCCTCTCTCCATCAACTCCTGGCTCGAATGGTTGCCACCTCTTGCCAGCGGCAGCCAGGGCGGGTGTCCATCCCCCTCGCAGGAGTTTCCTCTTGGCAAACTCCAGGTTGTTCTCAGGGTGGAGGGAAAGCAGCTGGAAGAGTCTCCCAGGCCAGGGAAATCGAAAACCGTGGAAAGAGTCCGAGGAGCCAGGCGGGGTCGGGAGGGTCCCCCTGGCAGTGCCCAGGGCGGGAGCGATGCCGGCGGAAGGCCGGGAGAGGGAAAGCCATGTTTCCCTACGCCAGCCCTGCTGCGCCGCCGTGGACCCGTATGTACCCACTCCGGTGTCGGTGTCAATCAACCGGCCGCGAGGGCGGGCGGGGCAGTGCGCAGCGCCGGTAGGCGGCGAGGAAGGGGACTAGTGCCAAACACACCGACCCTGGCCAAGGTCAGGGGCCACCAAGCCCTGGCCGCTGCCCCATCCACCACCCCATGCTTGGACAGACAGGGAACCCGGGTCATTTTAGTCTCTCTTCTGCCCCTTGTGGGTCGTGTCCCCTTCCGCGCAGGGACATCACGAGCCACATTGGGGGTCACAGAGCTTCTCAGGGTGGGCTTCGACTTGTCATTGGACTGGTAAAGGAAGGGCAGATTTTTTTTTTTTACCCCTCCCCAAGAGAACCGAGGAGTGAGGAATGATTCCTCAGAAAAAAACCTTCTAGCCACCTGCCCAAAGGATCCAAGTCAACCAGCCAGCGTGGCCATTAAAGTTGGAACTTGATTTAGATAATGCCCCGCTTTTCCCCCAAGACTGTGCACTGATTGTGTGTGTGTGTGTGTGTGTGTGTGTGTGCATTATTTTAAAACTATCAAAGCTTTAACATTTTAGAAGCTTTTGCTTTCTTATACAGCGCCACTAGAATTTGATTGTAAACACGTCCTCTTCTTCCACATTTATTTTTATTACATTTGTTATTGTGTGCGTGCAGGGAGGCACTGGCAACCACACGGCAGCAGTAGTAGGTTCTCTCCTGCCATGTGCGTTGTGGGAATCCACAGCAAGCGTCTATACTCCTTGATCCATCTCCCCAGCCCAGGCATCTATCTCCGTTCTTTAAGAGAAAATCAATCATATTAATTAGAAGGTTTTTTTTTCCTAGAATTTAACGAGAACCGACTCTGTGGCTCATGCTGGGTGGAGTCCGGTGTGTATTATCTCATTTAATCCCCAGAACCACAGAACTATTTTAGACTCATTGAGCAGGGTCTTAAGACGGATTGCCCAACATGTCATTATCCATTGGTTTCTAGTGGAGCTGCCATGGATCCGAAGGCCTTACTCGACACCATTGTTAGCTCTTTCTCTTCATTTAGAGGTGGGTAGAGACGAGAAGCATTTAGGAGATCCAGAGCCTTGTAGTTGAAGAAGCTGGTGGCGTAGTAAAGAGCAGGAGCACTTGAGGCTCACTGCTCAAAGCTTCATTTGATGGCAACATTGTTTTCCCAGTGCTGTTGAGCTAGAATGATGTCACCGTTTGCAGCCTTTTATCTGAGGTTAGTGACGAGCTGGGAATTCTAGCAGAGTCAGAGGAACTAATTATCGAGAAAATGAGTTACAGAGGGAGTCGAGGCTAACTCTTTTCCCGGGAATTGCTAACATGTTTGGATAAGCCGCAGGTCACGGGCACCCTCTGTGAACGCCTGGTTTGGTGGAACTTTTCCTAGATCTAGGGCCACTGCTGGCGAAACCATCACTCTTATTTTCTATCCATCTCTAAAGGAGGAGGGAAGAAAAGAACGGGGCAGAAACTGCCTTTATGTTTTCCTTCTCCGAATGACAGGGACCCTCTGTGGAGTTAGCTAATACTCAGTCCTTCAGCGAAGGGCAAACTGAGTCCTTGATTAACGGAAGTCTTTTTACTGCTTGATAGCTGGAGGCCAAATACCTGTTTTGCTACCCGGGCAGGAGCAGCCACAGATGACATGGCTGTGATGGCCCTCCCACCTGGCAGTCAAGCCTTAGCACTACCTGGTGGAGTCCTGGAGTTCCTTGGGACTGACATTAGAAACCACTGTCCCCAGGAGAAGCCCACACAGCTATGCAGGAAAGAACTGGAGACAATCCGTGCAAAAGCCTTAGTGGTCTATAAAGCCAGGTAATTGCCAAAGGATTTGCATACTCTACTAATGTATTTCCTTGACTAAAGGACTACCTGTTCTGAGCCAGGAGGTGGTGGCGGCGCACGTCTTTAATCCCAGTGCTCGGGAGGCAGAGGCAGGTGGATCTCTGTGAGTTCGAGGCCAGCCTGGTCTACAGGACAGGCACCAAAACTACACAGAAATACTATCTTGAAAACAAAACAAAAACAAGCAAACAAACAACTACCTGTTCTGCTTTGTAAATTAAACGGTATGTACACACACACACACACACACACACACACACACACACACACACACACACGCACACGCACACACGCACAAATGGGGCATGGGTGAAAGTCAGAGCTCAAAGTTGGCTATCTACCTCTATTGCTCTCCACCTTATTTTTTGAGACAGGGTCTTTCACTGAGCCTACAGCTCGTTCATTTGGCTAGATTGGCTCTCTCTACCTCTCCAGCACTAGTATTACAGACCCACAGGCATCCGGCTTTTTTTTATGAGTACTGAGAATCAAATCCAGGCCCTCATGCTTGAGGGGCAAGCACTTTTCCCACTGAGCCACCCCCCAACCTGGTAATCAGCTTTTAAAGTCCCACATCATATTTTCCTTCCCATCTCTGCTCCATGTTTCACTGTCTCATCAAAACGTTATTTAATGGACTTCTAAATTCTGCAGATCACAAAGTTATAATAAAGTCAGTGAAAACACCTGAAGACCTAGCACTGTTTAAATATTATAGGGACACGCAGTTTGTTCCCTGGAAGCTTATATTTAATTCAATGAAATGATAAGATTATCAGACAAGAAAAGAGTTGACTGACATTTGTGCTTATATAGGTTACAGAATGTGCTGTTCAGATTCAGAGACCATGGGATAGATAAGAACACAGGATGAATTGGGGCTGGTTGGTCTTGAAAGTGTGGGTAGACTCAAGGTAAAATTCAGCATCATTTTCTGTTTGCCTCTCCTTATTATACCATAACATATTAGGCCTCAGCTATACAACTTCAAGGCCACAATATCATCCCATATATTATAAAACTATTCTTAAGACACTTCTTTGTAAGTTTTACACCACACACAACACACACACACACCACACACACACACGTTTGTTTAGTAGTGGCATTAAACCAATTTTTAAATGACTGCTGTTTGTTTTAAGCAATGCAAAGCAAAACTTAACATTGTAATGTCTTTCTAAGATTTAAATAAAGTTGAGTTTTCTGTATTAAATAAAGTTGAGTTTTCTGTATTATACAATGGGTGGTGAGTGAGCAAATCTCACAGACTGGGGTGGTGGTGGGACAATGACCTGACTGAGTTTCTAGACTGTTCCACTCTACCACCACAAACGCCAGCCAGCAGCAGTCATGTTGTGATCCCATGTTCTCTATAGAAGCATGACCAGCAAGGCCTGGATTCAGTTCTGGCCTGGCAACAAACACATTTTCATGTCCTTTTTGCTTTCAATTTCCTATCCCTGGAATATGTCTATGTCTGGCATATATGTCTATATATGGAATATACTATGTCTGGCATATTATGCCAGGAATTGTCTAGTACAGCAATGTCTACAGAGTAGACATGGTGTGCATAGTGATCTCTTTCCGCTTAGAGACTCAAGGGGAAAAAAGCCTGCCTCTTCCTTACTTTATTTATCAGCTGTAGGAGTTCCCTGGTGGCATTTTCCAGGTTACTTATGTATGCTATCATATCACCTGGAAATAATATACTTCGACTTCTTTCTTTCAACTTGTATCCCTTGATCTCCTTCAGTTGTCTTATTGCTCTAGATAGAACTTCAAGTACTATGTTGAATAGATACGAGATGAACTTTGTCTTGTTCCTGATTTGGGTGGAATTGCTTTGAGTTTTCTCTCCCATTTGTTTTTGATGTTAACTATAGGCTTGCTGTAGAATGCCTTTATTATGGTTTATGTTTGTCTCTTATATCCCTAATCTCTCCAGGACTTTTATCATGAAGGGTGATGCATTTTGTCAAAGGCCTTTCTGCATCTAATGAGATGATCATGTGGTTTGTGTCTTCCTTTTTTTTTTATATGGTGGATTACATTTACTGATTTTTTGAACATTATTCTTGCATCTCTGAGAGAACCCTACTTGATCATGGTAAATGGTCTTTTTTGATGTGTTCTTGGATTCAGTTTGCAAGTATTTTATCGAGTATTTTTGCATGTATTTTCATAAGAGAAACTGGTCTGTAATTCTCTTTCTTTGTTGAGTCTTTATGTGATTTGACATCAGGATAGCTGTGGCTCATAAAATGAATTAGGTAATGTTCCTTCTTTTCCTATTTGTGGAATAATTTGAGGAGTATTGTCGTTAATTCTTCTTTAAAAGTCTGGTAGAACTTTGTTCTAAAATCATCTGGTCCTGGCTTTTTTTGGTTGGGAGACTTTTAATGACAGCTTCTGTTTCACTAGGGTTATAGTTCTATTTAAATTATCTGATCTGACTTAACTTTGGTAAGTGGTACTATTGAGAAAATTATGCATTTCTTTTAAGTTTTTCAAATTGTGTGGATGGAGTACAGGTTTTTAAAGTGTGTCCTTATGATTCTCTAGGTTTCCTGTGTCTGTTATGTCCCCCTTTTTGTTCTGATTTTATTAATTTGGATATTCTTTCTTTGTCTTTTGGTTAGTTTGGAATAAGGGTTTGTTGATTTTTCTCAAAAACCAACTCTTTATTTCATTGATTCTTTGTACTATTCTCTTTGTTTCTATTATATTGGTTTCAGCTCTCAGTTTGATTATTACTTGCCCTCTGCTCCTTTTGGTGAACTTGCTTCTTTTTGTTCTAGAACTTTCAGGTGTGTAGTTAACTTGCTAGTATGAGATCTCTCCAATTTTTGTATGTAGGCATTAGTGCTGTGAACTTTCCTCTTAGCACGGCTTCATTGTGTCCCTGAGTTTGGCATGCTGTTTATTCATTTTCATTGAATTCTAGAAAGTCTTCAATTTGTTTATTTCTGTCTTGTCCCATTTTTCATTCAGTAGAGAATTGTTCAGTTTCCATGAGTTTGTAAGCTTTCTTCCTTTTTTGGGGGGGTGGGTAGGGAGGTTCGAGACAGGGTTTCTCTGTGTAGCTTTGGTGCCTGTCCTGGATCTCACTCTGTAGCCCAGGCTGGCCTCGAACTCACAGAGATCCGCCTGCTCTGCCTCCGAGTACTGGGATTAAAGGCGTGTGCCACCGCCAGCGAGTTTGTAAGCTTTCTATTGTTTCTGTTGTTGATGATATTAAGCTTTTTTTGTTTTGTTTTGTTTGTTTTTCAAGACTGAGTTTCTCTGTGTAGTTTTGGAGACTGTTCTGGAGCTCACTCTGTAGAACAGTCTAGCCTCAAACTCACAGAATCTGCCTGCCTCTGCCTCTGCCTTCCGAGTGCTGGGATTAAAGGTGCGCGCCACCACTGCCCAGTGATATCCAGCTTTAATTCATGGTTGTCTGATAGAAAAAAGGAGTTATTTCAATTTTCTTGTATCTGTTGAGACTTGCTTTGTGTCCAAGTATGTCATCAGTTTTGAAGAAAGTGCTGAGAGAAGGTATATTCTTTTGTGTTTGGGTGAATTATTCTATAAATATCTGTTAGGTCCATTGGCTTATAGAGTCTGCTAGCTCCAGTATTTCTCTGTTTAGTTTTGTCTAGATGACCTGTCCATTGGTGATAGTGAGGACATTGAAGTCTCTCACTATCAATGTGTGAGGGTCAATATGTTATTTTAGCTGTAGTGATGTTTCTTTTACAAAAGTGAGTACCCTTGTAATTGAAGATAGATGTTAAGAACTGTAATGTCATATTAGTTTTTTTTTTCCCTTTGATGAGTATAAAGTGTCCTTCCTCATCTCTTTTGATTAGTTCTGGTTTATTTGTTAGATATTGAAATGGCCACACAACTTGCTTCTTAGGTTCATTTACTTGGAATACTTTTCCAACCCTTTATTCTGAGTAATGTTGAGGTGTGTTTCTTGTATGCAGCAGAAGAATGGATCCTGTTTTGCATCCATTCTGTTAGCCTTAGTCTTTTTATTGGAGAATTGAGACCATTGATACTGAGAGATATCAATGATTGTAATTCTTGTTCTTTTGTTGTAGTGTTCGTGGTGGTGGTGGTGGTGGTGTGTGTGTATGTGTATGTGTATGTGTATTTGTATGCGTGTGTACGCTACCCTCTTTTGGTTTGCTAGTGTAAGATTCTTTATTTTCTGTGTTCTCCTGATTGTAGTTAACCTCCTTGGATTGGAGTTTTCCTTCTAGGACCTTCTGTAGGACTGTATTTATAGATATATATATTGTTTAGGTTTTACTTTGTTGTGAAATATCTTGTTTTCTCCTTCTATGGTGCTTGAAAGTTTTTCTGTGTATAGTAGTCTGGGCTGGCATCTGTGGTCTCTTAGTCTACAACACATCTATTCAGGCTCTTCTGCTTTTACAATCTCCATTGAGAAGTCAGGTGTAATTCTAATAGGTCTGCCTTTATGTGTTACTTGCTCTTTTTCCCTTGCAGCTTTTAATGTTCTTTCTTTGTTCTGTATCTTAGTGTTTTGGTTATTATGTGGCAGGGACTTTCTTTTCTAGTCCAACCTGTTTGGTATTCTTATGCTTATTGTGCCTTTATAGCAGCTCCTTCTTTAGGTTAGGAAAAATTTCTTATGATTTTGTTGAAAATATTTTCTAGGTCTTTGAACTGGGATTCTTCTCTTCCTCTATTTCTGTTATTCTTAGGTTTGGTCTTTTCATATTGTCCTAGATTTCCTGGATGTTTTGTGTCAGGAATTCTTTTAGATTTAACCTTTCTTTGACCGATGTATCCATTTCTTCTATTGTATCTTCAATGCCTGAGATTCTCTCTCTTCCATGTCTTTGTATTCTCTTGGAGACACTTGCCTTTGTGTTCACTTACCCAGATTTTCCACTTTGAGAATTTCCTCAGTTTGTGTTTTGTTTATGCTTCTATTTCCATTTTCAGGTCTTCAACAGTTTTATTCATTTCTTTCAACTGGTTTTTTTTTTAATTGTTTTCTTTAAGGGATTTATTCATTTTTCTCAAATTGTTTGTTTATGTTTTCCTGTACTTCTTTAAGGAATTTATTCATTTCCTCTTTAAGGACTCCTATCCTCTTCATATAGTTGGTTTTAAGGTCTTTTTCTTGTGCTTCGGTTATGTTAGACTATTTAGGGCCTGCTGTGACAGGATAGCTGGATCTAGTGGAGACATTGGCTTGGCTGTTATTGATTGTGTTCTTATGCTGGCATCTAGGCACCTGGGTTTGGGGTGATTATAGTTCTAGGTGCTGATTTCCGGTTTGTCTTTGTTGGGTGGGTGTTTTTCTCCTTGGTTTCTGTTTCCTCTCTGGATTTCAGAGTGTGATAGTTGTGTGTTGCCAGTTTTACTGGACTGCGAGGAGGCTGGTGTGTTCACGGGGAATGCCTGCTGGTTTGGGAGGCTGGGATGCAAGGATGAATGAGGTAAGGAAGGTCAGGAGGGGACAGTGTGTGGCATCCACATGAAGTGTGGATGCGGGGAAGGGAGGCCGCAGCTGATACTTCGTTGCAGTGCTGTGGATGGCCCTAAAGATTGGGTTTGGGGAAACAGAGAGTTGAGAAGGTCTGTCCATCTGTCAGTCTGTGGGCAGCCTACCTTGTCTTCTGGAAGGCATGGCCTGTGGTTGAGCAGGGGTTGTCCACCCAAGTTGGGGGCTGCAGGCAGCCAGGGGTGGTGGGGAGGTCAACAGGGATGGTCCGTGTGATCCTCAGGAGGTGTGGGGTGGCTGCAGCTGGTGTTCTATTACAGTACTAGGACTACCCAGAGGATTGGGTCTGGGGGAACAGAGAACTATTTTGAGATTTTAAATTGAGGTTTTGGGGGGTTTTGGTGTGTGTGTGTGTGTGTGTGTGTGTGTGTGTGTGTGTGTGTGTGTTTCCTTTAATGGGAGGCCCAATAGCATTGGTCTTGGAATGAGAGAGGCGTGATTAACAGTACTCAAAGTTTCAAAGGGTGTCCTTCAAAAGACTGTCACTTGTTATAACACCAAAGATGGAGACTATAGATGGAAACGTTGATAAATTTGGCTACATGAAGATAAATATTGCCATGTGGGAAAATTACTAAAAATTTAAAATTTGTGAAAAAAACAGGAAAAATATTTGTACCAAGTAGCACAGAAAGAAGTTTGCTATCTTAAAAAGAGAATGTCTCGAATGTCTTTATAGAGATGATAGGTATTGCTATTGGAAAAAACAGCTTAAATAAAAGTATTCACTCTGGGGGCTGCTCAGCAGTTAGATAACTGCTCTTGCAGAGAACCTGAGTTTTGTTCCTAGCACCAATGTCTTGATAGCTCACCACTCCCTGTAACTTGAGCTTCAGGGGATCTGATGCCCTCTTCTGGCCTCTGTGGGCATCTGCATTAACATGCGCGTGTGCGCGCACGCGCACACACACACACACACACACACACACACACACACAGAGTTTGAAAAAAAGTAAGTCTTTAAAAATATTTACATTTACTAAAAATCAGAGATATGTGTATGTTGCAGTTGATAAGATGTGCCTTTCTTTAATCTGATTAAAAGCATGATTGCCTACTGCTGAAACATTACAGATTACTTATACAAAGATTTATTGAAAATGGTTTCCTTACCATTCATCTGGAGTGCTCAGTTCAGTGATTTTTTCAGTAAATTACAGAGCTGTGCAATCATTCCCATTATCCAGTTTTGAAGCTCAAAAGATAACCTACAAAAAGCATGCTAACTGCCACAGTCACTAGGCTGCTGTTTTATTCTGTCTATAGTTGCCTTTTCTGGAAATTTCATATGAAAGCAGCATACAGTGTATAGTGTTTCGTTTCTGATTTGTTTCATATTTTTGAGTTCCTATATGTGGTAGTATGTGTCACGACTTCATTGTTTTATTGTCTATTCGTGCTCCATTGTATGGATGTATTGCCTTTTTGCCCACCTCTTTCAAAAGTTGAAAAGCATTAGGATTGTCTCAACTTTTGTCCACTATAGATAATTCTGCATATATTTGTATATAAGTCATTGCATGGATACATAATTTTTAATCATAATTTTTACCTTGGTAATATTTCAAAGAGTAGAAATGAAAGGTTCCTTCATGCACATATTTTGTGCTTTTCGGGTGTTCACTTATGAGTAGTCTAATGAGCTTTAATTTACATTTCTATAGCTAGAGATGATGAGCATCTTTTCGTGTGTGTGTGTGTGTGTGTGTGTGTGTGTGTGTGTGTGTGTGTGTGTGTGTTTTCCTGGAGTGTTGCAGATCAAATCCAGGGCCTTGTATATGTTACCCTTCTGCTCTGAGCAACAATGCCTGTTCGGGTGTTTTTGCCCCATTTTTAAATCGGGTTGTGTCTTAGTTCGATTTTTATTACTATGATAAAACACCATGACCAAAGCACTTTTTGGAAAGGGTTATTCGGTTTACAGGTCACAGTCTTCAATCAGGGAAGTCAAGGCAGGAACTCAAGGCAGGGACTAAAACAGAAACCACTGAGAATTACTGGCATGCTTCCCACAGCTTGCTCAGCTTGCTTATTTATAATCCCAAGACTACCTGCCTGGGGTTGCCCCACCCACATCAGTCATTAATCAGAACAGTGCCCTGCAGACTTGCCTGCAGGACAGTCTAGGAAGCATCTTCTAACTTAAGGGCTCCTCTTCCCATATGGCCTAGCTTGTATCAGGTATACACACACGCACGCACGCACGCACGCACAGGCTGCTTGTCATCCTACTGACTTGTAAGAATTTTTGCGTATTCAAGTTCAATTTTTGTTTTGTTTTTGCGTCTGTCTTTCCAGATAGGATTTCTCTGTGTAGCCCCTGCTGTCCTGGAACTCTCTCAATAGACCAGGGTGGCTTCAAATTCACAGAGGTCTATGTGCCTCTGCCTCCTGAGTGCTGGGATTAAAGGCGTGCACCACCACCACCATATAAGACTTTCTATATATTCAAAATGTAAGGTCTTTATCAGGTATGTGCCTCTAAGACATTTGCTGCCGCCTCAGGTTGTAAGGCTTAGCAGCTAACACCTTCACCCTGGAGCTGGCTCGCTAACCCTGCCTGCCTCATACTTTTTAAAGGTTGTTGTCTAGCACCCTCTATCTAAAATCAACACGGTTATTTGATTATGTTTTTAAATTAACTTTAATTAAAAAAAAAATCTCTTATTCCCCAGAGTACCCGACAGAGGTACTGTACATGTTTCTTGAACAAGTGGATCAATTAGTTGTTTTTGAAAGGAGGAAAATAGTTACATTTTATTACTTCAGACTTTGGAGGGGAAGATGTCTAATGGGATGCTTGTAGTCATTGTTGACTGGCCTATGACTTGGTGCAGTTTACCTAGACCCTCCTTAGCGTCTTTATTTTTATCATGTTCTAGGACTCAGTTACTCGTGTGTAAAGCCAGGATAATAATAGGTTCTACCTCACTGGGAATTAACTGAGGTGGGGAGTACTTAGCATGGTATCGGCGTGGGTAGAGCAGTCTCACCTGAGCTGGTGAGAGTACTTAGCACAGTGCTGGCATGGGGAGGGCAGTCATCCCTGAGCTGGTGAGAGTACTTATACTTAGCACAGTGCTGGGCATGGGAGGGGCAGTCCTCACTGAGATGGTGAGAGTACTTAGTTCAGTGTCAGAATTGGGGGCAGTCATCATTGAGATGGTAAGAGTACTTAGCACAGTGCTGGCATAGGCAGACGAGTCAAACATGGGCATCATTAAAATGATGAAATCCTAATCATTAAGAGAACCATAATGAAATAATGGCCTGTCCTCAGCCCCAGGCTTCCATCTGGGAGGGGGAGGGCAAACAACAGCCACAGTAGATGGGGGGCAAGCAGTCCTCACCACAGACGGCTAACGAACTGCACTTAGTGGCAGATATGCAATAACCAAGTCATCACAAATGTATTGTTCTACAAACATAAGCTTTAATCTTGGACGTTCTTCTGTGGTTCCTTTTTCTCACAGAAGAAAACTTTTCAAAATATCTCTGTGTAATACTAAAATTCCCTTAGCAAATCAGCTAAATAACCCTTTCCCCTCCACGTTTCTCCCCCTAAAATGCTGTGTTTGTTGACACCAAAGTTAAATATATTCTACTTTCCTGTAGGGTGCAATTTGGCAGTGGTGACTGAAATAAATGCCAGTTAGAGTGTCTGCTTTCACGGTACCGTAGTATGTGAAATATGATGTTGGTCTCCTGAGTCATTTAAAAATCAGTGTTGGAGATAAACCAAATCAAAATGTCGAATTCTTTTTTTTTTTAACCAGCTACGTATTTATTGCACATTTCACTGTCTTGGAAGAATTCAGTCAAGTCCTCTGTAGTTGCTAATGAAGGTGTTTATTGAGTCCTGTCCTCTTACATCTTACAGGCATGCTCAGGAACAGGCCTGTAGGTGTGCCCAAGGGAAGTGCATGCTTGGCCATGTGTACATCAAACAATGCATACATTCAGAAGTGGGGAAACAGAGAAAAATGGCTTCTGCCTTTAAAATAAATGGGTTCCGATATTTAATATTTTAGGAAGAATTGATATCAGTAATTAAACATGGCATATCTATTATTGTTTCAGATTTAAATAACTAACATTATTGAAGTTCTATGCCTAGTTGTTCCAGACTTGAGTTATGTGTTCTACGTTCTTCAGGCTCTTTAGTTGTGAAAGGGTGTGTTTAGAAGTAACTACGTAGAAGGTGCTGAGCTGCAGTTTCCTAAACAACACGTGTCTACCGTGACTGTGACATTCTGGGGACTTTCTGTGAGTCAGGCCCTTTTCTTTCCCATTGCTTCTGTAAACTTAGTCCCCTCAACCACTCGTCAGATCCTTTCATCTCCATTTTACACCGGAAGCACCAGAGGCTGACATTTCCCCAAGGTCCTTGCGAGCTGCGACTTCATTCCTAGAGATCTGGCTCCAGAGCCTGTGACTGCAGCCGCACAAAGGGAATGTTGGATTCAATGCGATGAGGGTGTCTCCTCTGGGTCACACGGCTAGACAGTGAGAGGACCACCCTTTTAACCCAGAATTTTCCTTTTAAACATTACACCATCAGATTTCTCACACCCATTTATTCCTAATAATTTTAGGGTTTTTTTTAATGAATATTTAAACTAAGGTGCCTAAAAATGAAATAAGAATTAAGTTCCATAAATAAGTTATTGCTTTTTTGTTTGAGATACTATATTATTAAATCCAGACTGTTTTGCCATTACTTCTTGGCACAAGTCATAGAAAGTTACCAGCCAAGTTGTGATTATCTCTGTCTGAGCTGAAGGCTTGCTCCAGAATCCAGGCCTGAGCTTGGGAGAGAGAGCACATCATCACCAAACTGAGATATTTTAGTAACTAATGGCACACACACACACACACACAATTTCCCACCAGAGTATCGATTTCTTGGAATATGGAAAATCTAAGTCTTTTATTTTCTCATATTTCACAGTAAGCTATTCGATTTTGTATGTCCAAGATACATTGCTTGTTCCTTAATTTGTTATATGTAGCAATAGAGGTGTTTCTCTATGGCTAGAAACATGAAATACACTTGATTACTTTCTATTAGAGTCAGAGATTGCAGTGTGAATACTAAACCACCATTACTTAGACGTTGGATTTAGAAATGGGGGGGGTATTTTTGCTTTATAATTCATCAAATAAGAATGAAATAGGTTAATCTCTATGAAATCCATTAGACCTAGAACTGGGTGGATTTTTATTCTAATTTTCTGGATTACCATTGCATTAATAACAAGCATAAATTTAAAAATAGACAAAGTAATACTGCTTTCAAATTATTATTATTATTTAAACACCACACACACACACACACCACACACACACACACAATTCAAACTTTATATTGACTGTGTTTGCTTTTTATATCTTTTTTTTTCTTTGAGGTATAAGTTGTACTTTAAAAAAAACACCTTATTACTAATGTTATTATGGGGGCATGCCACAACCTCTGTGTGTACCTCAGAGAACAATTTTATGAAGTTGGTTCTCTCTAGCTTACGTGGCCTCCGGGGATTAGATTCACATTCTTGGCTAGCCAATTAAGCACCTTTACCCATGGAGCCATCCTGCAGGACCCAGCCCTCGCTGCTTGCGCTGCCAATGATGATGGTGGTGGTGGTGGTGGTGGTGGTGATGAGGATGGTGATGGTGATGCTACCTCTACTTCTGCTTTTACTGCTTCTTCCTCCTCCTCCTCCTCCTTTTTCTTTGAATTCTCTTGTTAGGCACAGTTACTTAATTCTGTGGGGAGTCATGAATACTAGACCTCATTTCTCATTTATGTATTAATATGAGATAAATGTACTAAGGACTTGAGATGATCAAAAGTGTTTTAGAGACGGCCTCTGAATGAGCATGGCAACACTCACCTGTAACGTCAGCACTTTCTGGAGGCATGAATCTGGAGGCACATGCACTGGGCTGAGAGCACATGTCAGGAACATGCATCTGGAGAATGCTGAGGCACATGACGGAGCATCTGGAGCTGCTGGAGGCATGCATCCTGGAGCACATGCATCTGGAGGTACATGCATCCTGGAGGCACATACATCCTGGAGGCACATGCTCGAAGATACCAAGCTGAAGACCTACTGGGGCTTCCTTGAGACAGTAGCTCAGAAAACAACAAAGCCCGCCACAACACTGCTCCTTCCTTCTCCAGTTCTGGGTGTATACTCGGTATGTAGGATTTTTTAAACTCCATGTTGCAGTCTGTTTTTTTGCTTTATTACTTCCCAATGACACATTTATTTTTATGATTCTCCTCTAGCCATCATGTATAGATTTCATCATAGCTAGCTGATTGGTTTTTTTTTTTTTTTTTTTTGGTTTTTTTTTTTTAATCATTAGAAGATCATAATTGTTTACTCTTTTCTAGAAGTTGGTTTTAGCTGGGCAAAAGGAGAAAATAGAGTTGACTATCTAGTAACATCTCTGAGAGCCCTGGAGGAAGAGTTCAGAGGTTGCCACTCTACCTGGACAAGGCTGCTTTGAACCTCAGGTCAGCTTGAAAATGGAAATAGTGAGCCTGCCCCTGTTTGGTTGACAATATGGAGAGGATCAAATGCACCAACAGTGCAAAAGCATGTCCAAACTATGAAGTACTACAAGATGACAGAACAGGGCTAGGGGTGGGACTCAGTCGGTAGACTGCCCACCTGGTACGCGTGAAGCCCCGTATTCGATCCTCAGTATTCCATAAACTCGACATAGTGGTACATGTCTGGAATCCCGTAATCCCAGCACTCTGGAAGTGAAGGCAGAAGGGTTAAAAGTTTCAGTGTCGTCCTCCCCTACATAAGAGTTCAAGGCCAGCTTGGGATACAGGAAGCTACCTCAAAAAAAAGGGGAGGGGATGATTTACTTGCCTTTTCTTTAGCTATCGTAGTATGGTTTTTAAAAAAGAAAACTTGTTTTCTGTGTATATGATCATTAAATCTGAGCATTTGGAAGGCAGACTCAGGGACATCAGTAGTTCAGAGCCAATCTTGCAATATCTGAGTTCAAGGCCAGCCTGAGGGTGTCAACAGAAACAATTAACTATACACCCTCAACATATATGCTTTAATGGGGCACTGTTTGTTGTTATTTCAGGAAGCTTGTGCGTGGAGGCAGATGGAAACGTCGTGATGTATGTGTTCCTTGGTTAGGCTACATTTGAATTGTTTCCCTAACTGAGAGCTCTTTGCTATCTGCATCCCAGATTGGCAGCCATTTTGAAACGAGGAAGGTTGATGCAGCTGCTTTGAGCAATGTGCTGTTGAGAATGTGAGCTGGAGGTGGCGGTGCATGCCTTTAATCCCAGCACTCGGAGGCAGAGGCAGGCAGAGAGCAATGAGTTCCAGGGACAGCCAGGACTGTTACACAGAGAAACCTGTCATGAAACACTCCACCCCCACCCCCCTCCAAAAAAAAAAAAAAAGAGAGAGAGAGAAAATGAGCTCTAAGTCAGTCTGCCTGCATCTTGTCCCAGCTTTTTTACTTGCCAGCAAGATTCCCAAAGAGAATCATCTTCAACAGTTACTACTTATCCTCTCTCTGCCTCAAATTTTCATCGATAAAATGGCTATAATACCATTAATTAATACAGCCTCATTAGATTGTGGTAAGAACTGAGCCATTTGGTCATGGCTTTGGACTTTACTGTTACATTCCTGGTTATGTTACTGTCTTCCCTCTGTACCACTTTCTTCAACCTTTTCCCATGGCCTTAGTACCCCTATAATGTGTAGGACTTCTCGACAGTATAATCAGTAAGTGAGCAGCTAAGTCAGGTGAAATACTCGTGCCTCTCTTCGATGTCCTAGTGAAAACATGCTACCCGGACAGCATGAATGTGAGCGAGACTGGGATACAGACTTCTGATTTAGGCAAGAGCCTTCTCCATCATCCCATTTGCACAAAACTTGAGCGCATCAGAAAAGGTAACCTTGGACAAAGATACCACAGGTGAAAAGGTATCGAATTATCCTAAGTTTATTTCTTTTGTATTGGGTTTTATATATATATATTTAAAGGTATAGAATATCCTAAGTTATTTCTTTTGTATTGGGTTATATATATTTAAACTAATAAAACTGCACTATGCAAACATGAAGAAGTTTTTTGTTTATTTTTGGTTTATCATTTATGTTTTGCTTATTTATAAAATGTTTCTACCTTTAAATATAGCTTAGAAGATGGGTGTTTGGAGTTCATCCAGGCTTCTGAACAGATAAACAGAATTCTTTTCTCGGTTACTTTGATCTTAA
This sequence comes from Peromyscus leucopus, assembly GCF_004664715.2. Lineage (NCBI taxonomy): Eukaryota > Metazoa > Chordata > Mammalia > Rodentia > Cricetidae > Peromyscus > Peromyscus leucopus. The sequence goes on along the minus strand of NW_023505223.1, from coordinate 97,416 downwards.
CAAAGCATTTGGGAAGACATGCTAGTCTGCAGTGTCCTTAATCACTGGGTTGATGAAGCACAAGCAGAGAGGAAGAGGGGACAGAACTTGGTGTGGGTTTGATCATTAATGATCTGAATGTGACCCTGCAGTTCTGAGTGGAGAGTATGTGACGGTGACTTTACAAAGCAGTCCAGGGCAGGACTGGGAAGACGGCTCAGTTATAAACTGCTTGCCCTGCAAGCATCAGACAGATCCCAGGACCCACGAAAGCCAGGCACAGCACTGTGTGTCTGCAATCCTAGGGTTCCTTTTTTTTTTTTTTTTTTTTTTTTTTTTTTTGGTTTTTTCGAGACAAGGTTTCTCTGTGTAGCTTTGTGCCTTTCCTGGAACTCACTTGGTAGTCCAGGCTGGCCTTGAACTCACAAAGATCCACCTGCCTCTGCCTCCCAAGTGCTGGGATTAAAGGCGTGCGCCACCCCCGCCCGGCAATCCTAGGGTTCCTGTGGGGAGATGGAGGCAGAAATGGGAGAATCCCTAAAAGCCAGGCCCAGGCAGCTCAAGGGGCCCTGTCTAAACCAGGGAGCAGGCGAGGACCAACCTCTGAGGTTGTCCCTTTGGCTTTCCATGTGTGCACCATAGCACATGTGCCCACACCCCCTACACATTACTCAGGCGTGCACACGCACACATGTGCATTCATGCAAAACACAACACACACACACACACACACACACACACACACAGTGAAAAATAAAATCAATACAGCTTGAGTGTGTCTCAACTAGGAGCTACAGAACAAACAAAAATAAGCACAATAACATTAAACATAAAAGTCTTGTGGCTTTGAACAAAACTTAAGTGTAATTTATGGTTCAGCAAATTTATTTCAGTTTTCAGGAATTTCCTTGTTGTTTAAGAAATTTTGTACCAATTTCATAGCTAGTACCCCTCATTTGTGGGGAAAATGGTCAATCTGGTGTCAGTTAGTCTACTATGTGTAAATTTTTGCCTTTTCTCTTCATCAGTTATTTCATTTTTAAGGCTCCAGAATGGTTTTCCACTGCAATCAAGCTCACTATTTGCCTGATTTTCCTCCAGCTCTGAATTTAAAACAGAAATGCAAATTAATCTATAAAGAAAATTGGAATAATTTAAATATTCTTTAAAGTATGGACCGGTAAAATGGAGAGGAGTCACCCAGTACACTCTGGAGGCGAGGAGAAGTGATTAGGGGCCTGTTTCCACCCTGTCTCCTCTCAGCATTAACACATTGGCACAGGCAGCCCAGGGGTTGATTAAAAAGGAAAAGACCAGAGTTGAGGAAATGGGTTGACACAGGAAGAGCTTGCTGCTCAAACGTGAGGACCTGGTTCTGATCCTTAGCAGTTGTGTAAACACCGTGCGGAATCACGAACTTGTAATCCCATAGATAGGAGAAGCTGCGGGTGGCGGGGACAGTTGTCTTAGCCATTTGTTAGCTCCAGGTTCAATGAGAAAACTGGTCTCAAAAAATGAGGTGAGAGCAATACAGAAAGACATCAATCTCCAGCTCTGTGGGTGCCTGTATGTGCGTGCACGCGCGAGCAACACACACACACACACACACACACACACACACACACAACACACTCACTCACTCACTCACTCACACACTCTCCAGGTCCAGCAATCCCTGATGAGAATTCTTAGCCTTCCTCCTCTGTGTGGCTCATGATCCTGCACCAGGAAACACAGACCTTATTCTCTGTGGCTTCTTGCCACACCCTCAGGAGCTTTCTCTGAATCACGGATCCTCCATCTGATGCCAATCTACAACAGTTCCCAAACAAATGACAAACGGGGAAAGGATTTCCTCACCTCCTCAGACCTCCTGACTTTGGTGGGCAAAGGTGGTTCACTAATGGGGTGGTCGCCACCATTTATCCTCAGTGACACTCAGCACTGCCTGTTGGATGGGTGGTCTGTGGACTAGGAAGCACTACATTTCCTTTCTTGGTTTTTCTGCTGGAAGGACTTACGGAATGCAGGGTGTATTCCCTGGGTGTGCTTGAGTAACCGCAGGTCAGAACCCAGACTTCTTCTGAGAACCCTTGGTCAGTGGCTAAAAGTGGCCATGCTCCCATACCCAGCTAGAGAGGAATCCTAAATCCCGTTCCTTCCTTTTCTACAAGTAAAGAAACGATATATATTGAACAGAAAAGCAAGCAGGATATGAACCAGACTGACAGCATGTAGAAGAAATACAAAGAAATGCTAGCTGTCACCAGGGATTTGTGTTAGGGAAGAGGCAGGGCATTGTTAAATGGGACTTAATACAGCGAAATGGTTTTCATTTTTCTTCCAAATACGAGTAGCATTTTGTATTTAGAAACATTTTAAAAGAGGAATCCCGGAAATGATAGAACATACTTATCCACTGCCCAGATTTCACAGATTAGAATATTTTGCCTATTTACTTCAGGCCCCCTTCTTAAAAAGTAAGTCCATATGGGAGAAATTTTCCTTTGAAAATCCCTTTGTCCCTCTGGCTCTGTGGACCTCCCCAGAGGTAACTACTACCATGAGTTTGTGGTACATTTTCCAGTACATGTGTTAAGATTTTACAATTCATTCATATCTCCATTCCTGGTATTAATCTGTACATGTTGTAAAGCTTTCAAAGTGGGTATATTCTGCTTAACTACATCGTGGTCAGTGATGAATTGAGCGTTTTCTAACCACGTGGTATGTTTTCTGTTTATCGTGTGATTTTGATTTTTTTCTTTTCTCTTCTGCCTTACCAGTCAGATTTGTCTCATTCATCTTCCTGATTTGGGTGTTCATAGACTGAGATTTTTTTTTAATAACAATCATTGCATCTTTTTTTTTAAGATTTATTTATTTATTACGTATACAGAAGAGGGTGCCAGATCTCATCACAGATGGTTGTGAGCCACCATGTGGGTGCTGGGAATCGAATTCAGGACCTCTGGAAGGGCATTCGGTGCTCTTAACCTCTAAGCCATCTCTCCAGCCCCATTGCATCTTATTATAAGAAAGTCAGACCTATTTTGGTGTCTGCTATCTTCCAAATCAAAGCCAGGCCCCCAACTGGTTAAATTCTTGTCCACCCCCCATTCCCATCTCCTGAGGTTGTTACTGCCCAGAGACACCCCCAACTCTTCCCCACCCCCCACCTCTGTCCTGTGTGGTGGTTACAGGCCTGAGAAGGTTACTCAACATGTGAAAAACAAAAGGACCCGAATTTCCAGTTTGGGTTAAGTTTAATCAACTTGCACTTAAAAACTGAAAAGATCCCATTATTGGAAAATTTTAAGTGTTTTTGGCATAATCTGGGTAAAAGTATAATTATTAAGAATTAAATACACATCAGGTATTTGCAGTGAAAATTGGGTGTTTGGTAGAGCTGGTTTATTAAGTGTAAAATATACACCAGATTTAAAGGATTTCATGAAAAAATGTGCAATATCATATTAATAATTTGTATATTGGCTACACAGTGAAATGGCATAATTTTACTATGGCGTTCAGATGATGAAAACACCGTGCATAGTCCTACTTGATTTTTTTTTTTTGTTTTGTTAATGTGGTCCTCAGAAGATCTAAAATTACATATCTGTATGTAACGTGATATAGGTTGGCACTGGTCCCAGATTTCTGTTAAGACATTTAAACATAAAACAAAATAGTGTGTATTATCTGTGCACAATAATTACATTTACCAGGATACTTTCTTTCATTTTTTTTTTCCTTACCAGCCTGCCTTCCATGTAGATTCATTTTTCTTGTTTCTGAACTTGACCCTTCAGTAAGAGAGCCATGCTGAAAGAAAGGCTTTGGTGGTGGTGAACTCTGTTTGTAATCTGAACCAGCTCTGGAAGGGCAACAAGGTGTGGAATTCTAGGTTGACACTGTGCCTAGACTCTGTGGACAGTATTGACTGATATTTATAATTGCTAGCGAGGAGTAATTCTTTGCAGGTAGCCTGCCTTTTCACCCTGACTTTTGGGTTTTTCTCCAGTGTTTCTTGTGTTACTGTACTTTGTGTCCATGTATTTTGCTCTCTTCTCACTACCACGTTTTTTCTGAGCTGTCTCTTAGAGAGATTTCAAGTTTCTCCAGTAGCTACTTGTATCTACATATCTCTCTCTCTCTCTCTCTCTCTCTCTCTCTCTCTCTCTCTCTCTCTCTCTCTCTTCCTATTGTCCATCTCTTTATTGTTCTCTGTTGCATTCTGGGATATCAATGACAAGCAATCATTTCTCTTGTTGATCCTCACTTAGAATTTATTTTTGGTTTGATTTTTTTTTTTTTTTTACTTCAGAATCTGTGAGCTGCTTTCTTTTCTTTTCAAAATTTGCAATTGAAAGAAAATAAGATTTGTTTTTCCTCTTGCCTATTGGGTTCAGTACTTCTTATAGTTCTACAAATCAAAGAGAGTTTGATACAGAGTATTTGCTTTCACAGTATCTATGTATCTATCTTTAATTTAAATAAAAATAGTAAGCCAACGTGGTCATCATCCATCTTACGCAGTACAACATTTGTCAATGAATTTGTTTTTCTCACTTTTTACCCAAAAGTAACCTGGTTTGCGTTTGCGGTTTTTCTTTGGTGTTCTTATGGGTTAAGCACTTACACGTAATTTTAAACTTTGTTTTGAATCATGTGATAACCTTTTTTTAGTTCACCACTGTTGTGAGATTTATGCATGATGACATGCCTACCCATAGTTTGTTTTCACTGTTACATGGTGATTTATTGTGTACTCGTGTGTATTTTAGTACCTTCCTGATGCAGGTTGGCTCTGGTTTTTAATTAATCACAGCAATGTATGTGTTTATTTGTTTATTCCTCAATTGTTGGTGCTGAAAAACAAACCTGTTATGTTTGTAGCCCATTATATTTTTTACATCTTTTATTTTCATGCTTTTTGTATTCTTGGATTTTTCAGTGTTTATTTTTTGGAGGGGTGGTATGCAAGTCTATGTAAGTGTTAACTACATCTAAATTGTTTATTATTTAGATGTTTATTATTTATAAGCCTTTAAATCTGACTGAGCAAGCAAGCATGCCCCCCCCCCAGCCATACCCATTTGTTTTCCTTCTTGAGAAATGATAGAGGTTCCTGGAAACAGATCCAGGGCTAGCCTGGCACAAAAGCATAGAGGCACTATCTTTACCTAAGCAGTTACTAAAACACACAAGAAGCTAACACCCTTTGCAGAGAAGGAGAAAAAACAAAAATTGATTGCCCATGTTGGCCTTAGCACTGAGTGTTGTCGAGGGGGCGGGGAGATGGTTCACCCCTGATATGTGACCATATAGTACACCAGTGCTGTCCTGACAAATTGTAACCCTGGGCTTTAACAGTAGCAAAAGTACACAGTAATTTATCTTGGCACATAGCACATCAGCTATTGAGGAAGCTTGTCTTCAGGTAAGAAGTCAGCCTCCCACTGTAGGACATGAGAGCCTCCTGTGACATTTGCTCTTTAGATCCCTTAGAACTTCTTAGGGCATGAGACAAATGTATAAGCCTGAGCCTGGGATTAGCACAGCTCTGAGGCACATGGTGGTGCCTATCGGATTCCTACTGAGCTCAGCCTGCAGAGGGTGGTACTGCTCAGCTCCAGGCATACAGCAAAATGTCTGGCTTATCCCTGCCCAACGGTACCTGCTCTTTTAAGATTGCTTTACATGAGCTGTGCTCCCCTAAAAATATTTCTCCAGTGCCTTCAGGCTGAGTCTGTGTCCTGATCCAGTCACTGGGAATTCAGTAATCCTCCTACCTCTGACTGAACACAAGATCAACTTGCATTGGTGCCTTGACATGTCAGACCCTCTTGGGCCCACCTCCTAGCCATCCAACACATCTCCAACCTTTCCTGCTAATTCTTGGCAGCTGGGAGTTGAAGGAGCCTCGTGGATATGCATGAGACCTTTGTTTGCCCATGGTTTTCATGCTCTTGGGTGTTCTTGGTTTGTACCAGATTTATCTAAGCCTGGTGTACCCAGGCATTGAAGCAAGAACCTCTTTGCTTGGCATTCCTTGCAGCCCGTGAAATGCTCTTCACCTTGCACCCCAGGCCGCTAGAAGTCACCTGAATATGCCTCTAGTCCTCTGTCTCCTCCTTTCTTTGTCCTTATTTCACACAAACACCAGGTGCAATCTGCTTCAATTCCTTCACGGTATGCCTTCCTCCTTCTTGATCTAACCTGGCAGCCAACTTACAGTGCTGAGGCATGCGGTAAGACATCTGGTAATGATAGTCTCCCGGAACAGCACACCTGGTCATTGTAAGCAAGAGGATGGTGGCCAGTTGCAGAGAATCTACACATAAGGAAACGTGCAACTTTAAGGCTCCACTGGATGTACCTTTACATTTTGGAATCCAACAGATTCTCTACGATCACCTGCACTTTCTATTGTATAACATCTTCGTAGCAGTCAAGTTCCTGAGCTGCTTTCTCTCAAGTCTGGCTAAGGAATAATAAGCGTGACCCTTTAAGTTAGATGTCATTGTTAAATCATTCATTGGTGTAGAGATTGAGCCTCTGACGGAGTTGCCAGATTTCAAGGCAGAGTTTTGAGCCCACAGCTTGCATTCAGGCCACTGAGGCATGTTGACCCCAGAGAAAACATCAGGTGCTCCTAACTGGAACTATATCTGAAATATGTTGATAATAGAAACCCCTGTGGAGAGACTGCCGAAGCAACCAGCCTTGTCTGGAGCTGTACTTTGTCACATCTGTAATCATACAGTTTACTCATTGGAAAGCATTAACATTTTCATTCTTCATGCCTTTTTAATGCAGTGTCTTTTGTTGCATCTAATATAAACATCATTAGATCTGTGTTTGAAGATTGATGTCTTGATAATATTGCCTGCTACTAATCTATAACATATAACATTAAAAGTAATGTTATTAACATTGAGTTTATATAATATTGATATTTTCATATATACCCATTGGTCAGAGTTTCTGCTGCTGTGATAAACATCATGACCAAAAGTAAGTTGGGAGGAAAGGGTTTATTTCACCTTACAATTCTAAGATTGCCTCACCACTGAGAGAAGTCAGGGCCAGGGTGGGAACCTGAAGGCAGGAACTGAAGGTAGAAACCATGGAAGAAGGCTGCTTTCTGACGTCCTCCACAGGGCTTGCTCAACCTGCTTTCTTATACAACTCAGGACCAGTTGCCCCAGGTTGGCACTGCCCGAAGTGTGATGGGCCTTCCCACATCAATCATTAATCACATTAATCGAGAAAATACTCCACAGGCTTGCACATGGGACAGTCTGGTGGGAGCAGTTTCTCAACTGAGGTTTCCTCTTTTTAAAAAAACTCTTACCTGTGACAAGTTGAAAAACTAACCAGGATATGTTTATATGTAGTATACATTTATATAATACCTGCATAATGCTTTTTTAGCTATTTATAAGTTATAAGTAGAGGCATCCCTGGTTGATAGCTGCTAAGTGGCCTGACAATCAGAAAATATGGATGGGTGGAAGCGTTGAGTTTGTCACCTGGGGAGTCAGGAAAACCAGTGAGCCCTGTAGAATTTGTCGTCTGTGCTCAGACTTGCTGAGATGTTGCTATCTAGAACTCAGTTAACAGATACAACCCAAGGCCTGTGAAGCTGGCCTTCCTGTGCAAGAGTAGAGGACACAAAAGAGAACGTTATGTTTCCCTCCAGGACAGGGGAGGTTCTGTTTGGAGGAGAACAATCAGTCAATTGTAGAAAAGGCCTCCAACCTTGGAGGCAAGGGAGCCGCCAGAAAATGGGAACTGGTAAACCACATGTAACATAGATCAGGGGACAGAGAATTCCCTGTGACCTTTGCCTTGAAATGTTTGGTTTTTCCCAAGACTACTATGCAGTTCCTCATTTTACTCACTATTTTATTACCTAATTTTTAAGAAATTTATCATTAATTTTATAGATCTTTATTCTTTTATTTTATTCCCATTTTAATCTGACTGTATTAATAGTTATAGCTTATTTTTGAGATTTATTTTATTATTTATTTAAATGTCTTGAATGCATATGTATTCACATGTGTGCATATGCCTGTGGAGGCCAGCAGAGGGCACTGGATCCCCTGGAACAGGAGTCACAGGTGGTTCTGAGCTACCCACCATGGGTGCTAGAGACTGAACTTGGGTCCCTTGGATTAGCAGCAAGTGCTCTTAACCACCAAGTCATCTCCCTAGCCCCAGTTACATAGTTTAAAGAGCTCTCAGTTAGTTATTGAACACGCATATTATTTCCAACTATGCCTTATTAGGTATAATAGAAACACAACGTTTTATTTTTTTTTTTAAACAAAGAATTACTGGGTCATCACCTTGTTATCTCTCTGAGCTTTTTCCAGGTTGTTCTTTGAGAAGCTAATATTAATTTACAGTTTTACCAGCCCCCCCCCACAAGTGGCAATTTTATGGTCTTGTTTGTTTTGTTCTCTTTTTATCAGACGAGGCATGTATATAACTGTTTTATTGTGCTAAGCCGAACATGGTGATAAATGTCAGTTTGCTATTTTTGTGAGGTGTTTTTTTTTAATTTTATTTCATTTATTATTCGCGTGTGTAGGCAAGTATGCATGTGTGTGCATGCATGTGCACATGTGCACATCGGTGTGTGTGCCATGATGCTTGCATGAAGAGGGGAGGGTGACTTTCAGGACTTGGCTCTCCTTTCACTCTAGGTTCTGGGATCTCAGTCAGGTCATTGGGTTTGAATGACAAGTGTTTTTCAACCACTGAGCCCTCTCACTCACCCTAATTGTGCGTTTTCTGATGGTACTCCAGGCATCTTGGCTGCCTATTGGTGTCGTAGTTTTTACCTTTGAGCTTTACATAGTTGTAAAATACATTTGTTCAATTTTCTCATGAGCCTTTTTGTTCTTGAAGATTTATATTCTTTTTATCTATGTCTCCCTGTGTGCACGTCTCTTTGTGGTTTTTGCGACCATGGATGTCGATGCCCACAGAGGCCAGAAAAGGGCTTCAGATCCCCTGGTGCTGGAATTAAAGGCAGTTGGGAGCGACTGATGTGGGTGCCCAGGTTTGAACTGTCTCAGGAGTGTGCGGTGCCGCCTCAGGAAATGATCAAACTCCGGCAGCACCAGGACACCTGACTGTCAAGTGGGGGTGGGAGCGTAGTAAAGATGCTGGGACTGAGGATGAAAATAACATACATTTGTCAAAACATATCAAGGAAGGGTCTAGAAGTCAAAGTGAAGCAAATATAAGAGAGACTGTGCTTCTGTGGGCCGGGGCTTGTGCAGCACCCTGCCTGTCTTATTATTATTATTTTCTTTGATAATTTTTATATAAGTACTGTATTTACATAATTTCTATCCCTTCCTCCCCCCTCCAGCTTCTCCTGTGTCCTCCCTATCCCCTCTCAAATTTATGACCTCAGTACACACACACACACACACGTCCTGTTAAGTCCAGTTAGTGTTGCTCATATGTGTAATGTATTTAGGTATTTGATAACCTACCAAGGAGTTCCATCCTGGGAAGAATGAATCGACAACCCTTGGCAGTCATTAATTGCCTGTAGCTCTCCATCTAGGGGTGTGCAGGGCCTGGTGTGATCTCCTCCATCACTGTTGACATGTTGACTAGGGTTGTCATTGTGTGGCCTTCCTTAGGCCACTGTATTGTTGAGATCTCATGGGTGCAGCTTCCTTGTCCTGTAGAGACGCACTGTTGTGTAACCAATATCCTGGTTCTCAGGCTTTTACAGTCTTCTTGCCTTCTCCTCCACAGTCTTCCCTGAGGTTTAGGTGTAGAGGCTGTAGCTGTTATCGATTGAGCCGGGCACCTACAGTCAGTTGTAGATGTAACCAATCCAATAAGAAACACAGAGCCAATGTAAAAGAGAAAGCCGAGAGGTCAGAGCTCAGAGATAAAATCTTACCTCCTGCAGTGCTCCTAACTTCCCCGAGAGAGAGCTACTTCCTGTTTGTCTGTGTTTAAATAGTCTTTCTGTTCTGCCTTCTCATTGGTTGTAAACCCAACCACATGACTGCCTCATCACTGCCTGTAAGTACCGCCCTCCAGGTCTTAAAGGCGTATGTCTCCAATACTGGCTGTATCCCTGAACACACAGAAATCTACCTAGCTCTTCTAACCACCACGCTCTTGCTATGGCTCTAATAGCTCTGACCCCAGGGCAACTTTATTAACATAAAATTAAAATTACATTTCAGTACAAATAAAATATCACCATAGTCAGTCATTCTCTGCATTTTGACTAGTTGTGGCTTTTTATAATGGTCTCCATCTGCTGCAAAAACCTCTGCTTTGATGAGGGTTGAGAACAACACTTAACCTAGGTAAAGAATAAGTATTTAGAATACAGTTAGAAGTAATACTGATTTATGAAAGTGGTAGTAGGTTCTCCTATACAGTCCATAACTTTGCTAACCATGGGCCGTTAGCTAGGTTTCCAGTACCCAGCATGATTTCCCTCCTGTTGAACTAGCTTAAGTCCAATTAGGCAGCTGTTGGTTGCTACCAAGATATGTATGTCTGCCACTAGCACACCTTTACGGGTATCTTGCCAAGCTGGCCATTGCCATGTTGTGGTTCCTCGGTGTCATAGTTGGGTAGGACTGTATTTGTTTTTTCTCCCTTGGCAGCTTACTTAGCACCACCAGAAACTGTAAGAGCCATCCCTCAGGGAGGAGGCTTCCAGGTCAGTTCCAGAAGGATTCCTTCCAGTCCTGTGCCTGAGCTATGTTATATCTTTAGCAGTAAGATCTTGCCTTCACGTTCTTGAATGTAATCAAGGGCATTGGCAATAGCCTAGATTGTTTTGGGAGTCTCTTGGACTCTCCTAATAATTCAAAAGTAGTTTTCTCATGCCTAGAACTGGGACTTTTGTTCAATAATCTGTGGCTCTTGATTGAAGTATAATTGCCTCAAGTGATGTCACTTAAATGTGTGAGCGTGTGTATACAAACACATTTAAAATAGGTGCATTTTTTAAGTACACATAAAATAATGTTTCCCTGTAACTTTTTAAAAACATCCTTGATGTTACTTATCTTCCTCCAACTTTCCCTTTATATTGCCCTCTGTCAACTCCCCACTTAATTTCCACCCCTCATTTCCTCCCACCCAGCCCCTCATGGCACCTTCACCCTACTGTCTCCCTATCTAAAGCAGCAGAGTAACTTGAACAAGGAGGTAGACCAGATGGCGGATTCCAGGTACTTCCCACCACTGATTGCAGATTCGTCAAGACAAGTGATACGTGCTTAAGGTGCGCGTACATTGCAAAGAAGGGTGCATAGCAGTTCTCTCCGCATTCCCCATAGGATGTGTGTGTCGGGGGGGGGGTGGCTCCATGGTTACAAGCACTTGCTATTCTTCTAGAGGACCAGAGTTCATGTGCGTTCGTGTGTGTGTGTGTGTGTGTGTGTGTGTGTGTGTGTGTGTGCAAAATATATACCTTGGGGCTGGGTAAGTGGATATAGTGTTTGCCATGAAAGTATGAAGACTTGAATTTGGATCACCAGCACCTACATAAAAGCCAAGCACTGCTGCATTTATATGTTCCCTGCTCTGAGGGCAGAGATACACAATTCCAGAAGCTTGCTGGGTACTCATCCTGGCCAACCAATTTGCTCTGAGGTCAGTGAGGGACCCTGTCTCAAAAAATAATGTGGAAGTGGGGCAGTGGTGGCGCACGCCTTTAATCCCAGCACTTGGGAGGCAGAGGCAGGCGGATCTCTGTGAGTTTGAGGCCAGCCTGGGCTACAGAGTGAGTTCCAGGAAAGGTGCAAAGCTACACAGAGAAACACTATCTCCAAAAATGAATGAATGAATGAATGAATGAATGAATGAATGAATAAAATAATGTGGAAAGCAATAGAGGAAGACACCCACTGTTGACATCTGGCTTCCATATATGCACACAAAGATGAGTACACACACACACACACTATACACACTCTTAAAATATATACTTAATAAATGCATTTTTCCCTGAAAATAATATATGGTTGTATCTGGTGCTAGGAGACATATTACTCATGCACATTTTAATCATTATTTTTATTTCAAATTTAAATATAGTTCACTGCAATGTTTTTTTTTTTTTTTCTAGTCTCCAGAGAACACAGAGGGCAAAGATGGAACCAAACTCACTAAACAGGAGGTAAGCGTCTCTTTGGCATACCTGTATAGGTCTTACTACTAAAATGTGTCACGTTGTCTGCATGTGAAGGAAACAAGTCTGCTGAGGCTGAAAGCCAAATTACATGTAGTTCCGTTTGGCTCAGGCATATTTCATTGAGTACGTTGATGAGGTATTTCCCATGTTGTTTGTGTTTCTGCCTGTTGGTCCTGCTGTCTATCAAAGTGGGTATTGAGCATTCCTTCTGGGCAGAGAGTAAGATGATAGGCAAATTCATCAAGGAAAACAGTGCCGACTTTTCATAACAAGAAAATGAAAGGTTGTTGATTTCATAAATTTTCTGCTCCAATGAGTGAATTATGAATTCCTTTTTTTGATTCGGATTATTTACCTAAGAGGATTCATCTCTAAAGACACAACTATGCAAAGATTTATAATATATCAAAATATTAAAGCTTTTTTTTTAGAAATTAGGAAACTTCTTAAGTTATTCAGATAACTAATTAGTCAAAGATACAGAAATCTGGAAAGGGGTTAAGAACTTGGAAGACATGCTTATGTCTGACCGTTGATGGAGATACTGAAGCAGATGTCTTAAAAAGTCAGAAGTGAGATGTGTCTGTGATGACAGGTATTCCCTTTTGGATAGAGCTTTCCAGTGTATGGGGAACTTCAGCTCTTACACTTGAACTTATAAACTAAAAGGGGTCACAAGAGAGCAAAAACAATATCCAGTTACAGAGCCTTTGATGGGGTGATTCATATTATGGTTAATAATTCAGAGGAATTCGCCGTGATATCCAAACCCCCACATAAGCTTTGTACATGGAAATTCATTCTGCCAAGGAGAAAAGTCTTTAACAGAAGCTGTAAAGACATAATGTAAAAACAAAAACGCCTGCCCTTATCATCCATGTACCAGCAATGAGCTGTTGGAGATAATCATAAAATCAGAAACCAAGTCACCACACACATGCTAGAGTTAACAACAACAACAACAAAAAAAAGATAAACACTTAGAGAATGAAAATGTGATTTTTATAACAGTTGGTGAAGTGTAACCTCGATGTTTTTTGAATTTAGGTACCACACACACAAAAAGCATTTGGGTTTCTCTTTGTGGGTTAACATTTAACTTGATCAATCAGAAAGCCTTACAACCATTGCTCAGAGGGGAAACACTTGATTGCAGAAATCCTTCCTAGTCCCTCTAGGCAGAAGCAACTCCTCCTGGCTGGGATACACATAAAAGATAAGCCTGAGTTTTATGTTAGCCCAAGGATTTTCATGCTTTATGCTTTTCTGGTTTGTTATTTTCTACTTTATAATATATATATATATTCCTAACTGAAGTATTTTATAGACAATGCTTTTTTTTTTTTTAAACCTGTCATTCAAGCCAAAGCCAGATTAAAACTCATCATGTGTCTTCAGGACATCAGCACAGTCTCTTGAAAGTAAAAGGTCATTGGTTAGCTTGAGTGTTGACTAATGCTAAAGACTGCCAGAAGTATGGGTCCTGTCCCCCCCCCCCAAAGTGAATTGAAATTCAGTTCAAACTGAATTTTCCAGTGATGTCATTTCGTATGTCACCCAGGATGAACAGATACTGGGTACAAAGGGGGCTCTCCTTTTGAAGATTCCCCACTGTGGCTGTGGTATTTGGAGGACATTGTACAGGGACCCGAGCTTCAGGAGGCTGGACAGTAAATGACCTAACAGTGTGTCATGATCATTACTCTCTGCCATTTGCAAAGCCTTTTCTTTCCATTCTTGCATCTGAGCTGTTCAATAACCCTAAGAAGCATTCCTCACCCCACCCTCCCTCTCCTTGCAGTGGTGAAGATGGGACCCAGCACCTTGTATATACCTGCTCAGCTTTACCACCCACACCCCTGCCCCACATGCATTCCTTATCAAAAATATATGAGCACCTATAAGTTCTCCCGGCACTGTGCCAGGCCCTGTGGGTCCCACAGTGAAAAACAAGCAAAACTTTGTCTTCCTTCCTAAAGCCTCCATTTTAGTGAGGCAGAGAGAGTAAAGTAATAGGACATTTGCTATATTTACATATATATATATATATATATATATATATATATATATATATATATATATATATAGAGAGAGAGAGAGAGAGAGAGAGAGAGAGAGAGAGAGAGCCAGGAGAAGAAATAGCAACTATCAGAGCAGTGCTGTTCTGATAGCAGACAGGCGGATGCAGTGATCCCTATTTTATCTCAAAGAAGAGTTCTTAGAGAAATAATACACTTTTTCAAATGTCACAATTATAAAATAGAAACAGGAAAACTGAGGCCCTGATCCCCATCCTTATTCACCACCCACCTTTTGTACGGTGCTTCAGTTGAGTGACCCAGTTCCTGCTCTTCACCTTCTCCATCGCCCAGCCAAGGCTGTCCTTCGGTCTTTTTCTTTCTCCCAGTTTTGAAAAGAAGGCCGCCTTATTGATTGACTTCTCGTTTGTTTTTGAGAATCAAAAGCAATTTGACTTTTAAGTCTTGCTTTAAAAGATCATGCTGAAGCTCAGAAAAAGGGCATCTTATAAAATAAGTAATAATCAGCAAAGTCCAGTGATGATGATTCTACTTGGATATCTCTCTCTCTCTCTCTCTCTCTCTCTCTCTCTCTCTCTTCTCCTCCTCTCTCTCTCTCTCTCTCTCTCTTCTCCTCTCTCTCCTGTAGATGTGTGTGCTGCATTTGCAGGCAGGATGTTGAAATAGACCCCATATCTTTCAGATGGAGGTGATCAGTCAATCAGTTAGGCTTACTGGATAAGTCTGATGTCTCCAGCATCTATAAACCAGTGATTTGGTGTCCTAAAACTCTTCCTTCCCTGTCTGAGAGCGACTTACTTTTTCCTATGATTTCTCACTTAATCAACAAATGAAGAGAAATTCCTTAACAGCTCCCCTACCCAGTTCTACCAAGTAAAGCTGAGCCTTAAATGAATATTTCAAATGCTTTTAAATGTTTTAAAGAGGAAATAAATAGCAGTCTAGTCTGTTTCGTATCCAATAAATTTAGTCCAATCATTTATAGATGTTAAGGCTGTGGAAGCTGATGGAACTTTCCAGGAAGGCATCCACACTTGCATGCGTAAGCGGTACTGCTGACTGAGTGAAAGGTTCATCTCAGCCTTCACTGCAGTGAAAAAAAAATCCCTTATGGTGATTACTGGAAAGGAAGTTATAAAACGTCTTTTTTTATGACACAGAGAGCTGGTAAATTTTAGTAGGAAGTCATAAAAATTATTTTATGGTAAAACATCTACTTTTTAGAGTCTGGCTGGGTTAGATAGCTGTGGAGACTGATTGTAGTATCAATTTCCCAAGCCTTTCTTTTGGAACACTTAGTCTGAACCTAAATTAAGTCTGTGGATCAGTCAGCAGGAGGCCCGCCTTGTAGAGGAAGCGCTGATGAGACCATCTCCTCAGAAAGCCTATTCTGGGTGTTCAAATGTTGGCATGGAGAGGGAGGGTTTTTGCATTTGGGAATCCTTCACATGACTGTTACCTTTCCTTAGTAAGATTTGCCAGTAGTAACTGGTTGGGGAATGGACAGTTATGTATAATGGCTAATACGTTTGGCTCCTTTCCATAAGTGAATTGTATATGGCTTTCTGGTGCTTGCTTCTTCCATTCCCTTAACACTTCCTGGGGTCCCTGTTAGGCATCGACAATACTGAATAGAAAAAGATGGTGCTTTGGGGGTAGGAGACACAGACAGGAGATGAATGAAGTAGCTTGGTGAAGAAAAGCCAACAGGATGCTTGTAGGTTGACAGCCAAGCAGGAAGGGATTTGGATAAGGCTCATTTGCTTCCTTGAGTAAGGAGGCTGCCACTCTTCCCAATGGAGAAGGTTGTTTTGCCTGGTGGACTTGTTTAATGGTGGGAATATGTGTTGAGACCACAGAGAAGCTTCCAAGCTGAGCTGTACAGTAACCTGGGGATGCCCTTCTGTTCTTCCACATTCAGAAACTGTGTGGAAGCATATACATGTTTTGTACAGCTTAAATGGGAATGCTGTCTTTTCTTCAGCAATACTCAGTGTAGTTGACCATCCTGAGGAAGGCGTGGCAGGATTTGGATTCTGACTCCTAGGGACTTGTGGGTGTGATGTCACAAGTGCACCGAAGAGAATCCTGGTAGGCCTCTTGGTGTTTCCAGTGGAGAACCCCTCTTGTATCCTTCTTTACTGACTAGGTTGTGCCTCAGGCTGTGTGCTGACAGTTATGACCTATGCTGGTAGTAACTGTGTCCCAGTCAGCAACTTAACCGGCTTCCCATTCTGTGTATATCCTGTTAGCTGGACTTAAGTCCAGCTCTGATCGTTCCTTGGTGAGACCCCAGGGTTAAAACTATTCATGGAGGCCCTGGCCCCTCATTTCCTGCTGTGGTTGAAAGAAAGATGAGTTTAGCTCTGCTTGTGACTTCCAGCAAGAAAGTTTTTAGATGTGGTGATGTCAAGAACGATTTCTTCCAGGATGACCTGACCCACTGACCTAGACTGACTTCAGCGAGAATTCACGAATTTCTACAATTCTTCTCCATCATGACACGAGTTCCCACTGACCATTTCTGCTGACCCACTTAAGAAAAATTATTTGGAAGCATTTAAACCATCACAATGAGTCAGTCTCATAAACCAGTGTGAGTCAGGGGAAAGCTTGAATTCATTTTATCAGCAAATATTCTGGATGTGTGAGGTGGTAGCCACTGTTCTACTGGAAATAGAAAAAGAAAGTAAAATGAGCAGGAAGGATGGAGTAAAAGCTGCAGTGTAAGCCAATTTTAGTTTTATAAAGTTAATCCCTTTACCGGGAGAAGTCGGTTCTCCTAGGTAGTAAAGAGTGTCAATTTTGTGTGCTGGATGCTTGTGTTGTTTTTGTGTTTTCTTTAGGGTGTCATTGGCTATTAACTGAAAAAATAAACTAAATTCAATCAATATCTATTTAATCAATTTTCTAAACTTTTGGATTAAGAGATTAGTGAAATCTGTATTTGGTAGATGATTGTGTTGGCTCTGTTCTGTGTTTAAAAAAAAAATATTTTTGTAGCTAGAGTTTTTCCTGCCTGGCCCACAGTCAGGACAAATCTCTGTCACCGCCAGTTCCACAGCCGCTCAGACCCAACCAAGTAAACACAGAGACTTATATTGCTTACAAACTGTATGGCCATGGCAGGCTTCTTGCTAACTGTTCATATATCTTAAATTAATCCATTTCTATAAATCTATACTTGCACGTGGCTCATAGCTTACCGGCATCTTCACATGCTGCTTGTCATGGTGGCGGCTGGCAGTGACTCTCTGCTTTCTGTTCCAATTCTCCTCTCTGTTAGACCCGCCTACACTTCCTGCTGGCACTGGCCAATCAGTGCTTTATTTATTGACCAATCAGAGCAATTTGACATACAGACCATCCCACAGCAATTTTTCTTGCCTGAGTAAGATTTGCAGTCATTGTTTTTTTTCCCAGTGTAGCAGAGATGGGAAAGTCCTATGTTGGTTTCTGTGTAAGTACTTAAGTTCTTACTAGCTTAAAGATTTTGATTCTATTTTAAAGAGACCATTTCTTACGGTCCCCTCAGTGTTCTGATGTCAGGTTTATCACAAAAGAAGCGTTTGTGGCTTAGAGTGGAGCCAGGATTCCTCTCTTTCCCCTTCTCCAGCACTCTTGACTGAGAGAAGTCACTTGATGGAAGGTAAGCCTGTATCTTGTAGCAACGCTTTCTCTGGAGCACCCCATAGACTTGGCATATTTCATTATGCTAACCCATAGAGGCTAATGGGTGGCATACATTTTATTCTTTCAGCAAAGTAGAATAATACCAAGAATGGATTTTTAAAACCAGCCTGGATGTTTGTAATTTGCCAAAAAAAATTTTCCCGTTCTTTTGTAGCCACAAGACGGTCAGCCAGATTGTCAGCGGTAAGTACCTTGGGGCCTCAATACAGCTTCTCAGGATGAGTACTCCCTTTGTCTGAAGCAAAAGGAATGATTAGCTGGCATATTCCTTGAGTTTATTTTCCTTTTGTAAAGTACTTGGGGTTTCAGTTTCTAGCAAAACTGACCTATGTTGCCAGGCAGTTCAGCTGATTATCTGTGTCAGTAAAAAACAGTGGCCAGGTCCATTATCAAGTATACAAAGCCCACACAAATTGGAACTGCTAAATCCCGAGACAAACAAGTACATTAGGTAAATCTTGGTCTCCAAATTCTACAGCTGTTAATATTGAAATGGGTCCAGAATGTAGATTCTCTGCCACAACCATACTTTTGAGCATTATATTCCTGGATCACAATGTTCCTAAAGTAATTCATAGGCTTTAGCTGTATGCTCGTCCTGGGACATCTTTGAAAGACCGGCATTTTTACTTTGTCTCTTGGAGTCCCCTTCAGCAGGCCATGCCCAGGAGAGGATGTATAGAGCTAGGATGGATAAGTGATACTGAGCCTGTGCTCCAGCTCCTAGCCAGCCTGGCCATGCTTCTCTCTGACTCTTGTGCTCTTCCCTGGTAGTCTGCTTGTCATTCTTCCTCATTCTACCAACAAACAGACCAGCCTGACTCTGGTAGAGGATTTTGCCCCAAATTCCTATAGTCTGAGCTACCTTCTGAAAAATGGGGAAAGCTTCATTGATAGCAGACCATCCCACACTGAATGTCACAGGCACGGCTGGAACTTATGTGGAAGTGGATGTTAACACCACTTATGAGTTCACAGACAGCATTATTATTCACCAGAAAGACTGAAGAGCTGTTGCAAATCTCAGGCCAGTTAAGGGAATAACCCTTGAAAGTCAAAAGAAAACCGAAAGTCAAAAGAAGGCTTTTCCTGAAGCAGCACTGTAAGAAGCCCCTTTCCCTGAGATCATGTCCTCATCTGAAGTCAGCAGAGTCCATGCTATAAACCTCCTCTGAGGACTGGGGAGATGGCTCGCTCACTGGATAAGGTGTTTGCCGTGCAAGCATGAGCACCTGTGTTGGGATTCCCAGCACCCACATAAGGAGCCATGTGCGGCAGTGCATACCTGTACATCCCAGCACTGGAAAGCAGAGGGAAGAGGATCCCTGAAGCAGGCTTTCCAGCCTGTCTGGCCCATCAGTGAACTCCAGTTCAGTGAGAGACCCTGACTCAAAACATAAGGTGGAGAGTGATTGAGGAACACACTGACATGGACCGTGTGCTCCAGCAGGCATAGGACAACACCCCCGCCACACACACACACACACACACACACACACACACACACACACACGCACGCACGCACGCACGCACACACGCAAAATCTTAGTTTCTTAGTACTATCAAAACACTGAATGCTGAACCAAGATAAAAGGTCTTTCTCACAGAAAATGATAAAAGTGGAAACAATTTGCTGAAAATCAAGAAGACATATATACTAATCTGTCAAAACTTACAATAACAGATTTTGAAAGTTAAGACTTAGGAGCCATGAAAGCTGTGTTTGGGAAGTAGACTGAAGATTTAGAGGGATAAGAACACTAATAAAAATTCTTACTTTTTAAGTTCCACTCTTTTTTTTAAAATTTGATTTCAAGGTCATTTCTTTTTCCTTCTCCTTTTAAGAAAAAATACTGTTATTACATTTATTTACCTGTGTGTTGCGGGTCAGAGGATAACTTGCAGAGTCAGTTCTCTCTTCTCAGCCTGTCTGCCCCAGGGTTCGAACATGGGTTATCAGGTTTGGTAGCAAGCTCATTTAGCCACTGAGCGTCTCACTGGCCCTCCTTTTGGATTTTTGAGGCTGTGTCTTACTCTGTAGCTGAGACTGGCCTCAGACTGTCCACCATCTCCTGCCTCAGTGTCCTGAGTGCTGGGGTTACCATAGTGGGTCACCATGTTTAGCTTTTGGTTTTTTTGGTTTTTTTTTTTTTTTTTTTTTCTAACAGCTGGTCTTTTGGAAAATGAAATGTCTCCAATTAAATTTTTATATATAAAGGCCATGTTCAATATGAACTCCAGATCTTTTACAGATACTAGAGGGAAACACACATTTTTTCTTCACAGGGGACACCCTGGACAGTGTTTTCTATTTTTAAAACATTCTTTTAGTGCTTGGAGAGATGTACGCATTTTAAACCTTTATTAGAGAAATATTTGACCTAAAATACCCACAGGAAAAAAATCTTAACTTTTAATAGCCAGACAGGTCACCGTAGTTAAATGCTTACTACAAAGCTCCAGAGACAAAGGAACCCAGTGTCTTGTGTTAGCATCTTACCTTAAGCTGACATCAGAGAGGATAAAACAGGAAGAGGCTTGGCTACAGAACCTGAAATCTGTGTCAGGGGGAGGAAGCTGGATGTAGCTTTGAAGAACTTCACAGGCCTCAGCCTCGATGACCGATGGACAGTGGACTTTGCCTTTGATGTCCTGTAATTTCTAGTCTGTTGGGAAGGCTGCTGAGAGTGAATTCATCAAGCCATTTAGCCAAGGGTTGGAGTCTCTCCTCTTGCGGTGGTATTGTGAAAAAAAGAGAGTACAGAGATAGCAGAAAGAGAAACTTAACCCTGTCCCCAAGAGCTCTGCTGGACAGAGCCTAATGAGTTAGCTTCTCCTTCTTATCGGCCCATCACTTGCAAACCCACGATGAAGATGGTGCCTGGTACCGAAAGGACCCGTTTGAAATGCACAGAGCCACAGTCAGAACCAATGATTGTCTTCTTTTTGGTGCTCATGGCGTCAGTTTCAGTATTTGTTTAATTTAAATTATTTCTGCAGAAGCCTGTTCCGCCAAAACCCGAGCCTAAACCAAGAAAAACATCTGCTAAGGTAAGAGGCTTTCCCCTCTTCCCTCCTTAGCTTTCTGAACAATGAATAAATTATAATTCCATGCCTAAAAAAAAAATCATCTGAGGAGAAATCCTGTTGAATGAGTCAGGCTAAAATGTAACAGACCAGCAAGTGTCCCCACCTTATGGGCTTTCCTTAAGGACACGAAGCGCCGTTTTATGCACTAGCAGAAATGTGTTTTCCATTTGGCCAGTGAGGTGCAGGAAGGGCAGGCAGCAAGTGGCTCTGAGCAGCCTGTGTGAGGAGGGGCTGCCAGCCGGCTCAGAACCCGCACGCACTCCGTCACATGGTGGTCTGGTGGAGTTAGTCTGGCCCTGGACCCCTCTGCAGAGGTCAGAGAGGGGAGCACCGCCTCATAGAAACTACTATAGAACTACTAGTCGGTGCTCATTTCCGTGACTCGCAATAAAAATATGATCATTTACTCTAGCAAGCAGTGAACACTAGCCTGGCACTGTGTGAGCCCCGTTTCTGGGTGCTCTCCTTAGTCGCCTTCAGCTCAGTCTACTTCCACTGAAGCAGATAATGAGTATCCTGTTTGGCAGGTGAGGAAAAGTGAGGTACGTTAATGCCGATGAACTTAGCCACCGTGGCTCTCCTTGCTGCACCCCCTCAGAAAGCACCCACACTGTCTGAAATGGTGTGTGGTAGTGAATGCAGATTTCCACAGCAGGGCTCCGCACTGTGGCTCAGTCATAGAATTAGCCACAGTTCTTCGCCTGGGCTTTATTTTCAGTGCCTTTCTAGTTGTGTGGCTCCATGTGCTTCACATGACTGGTCACATTGGGGAGCCACGGGAAAAGCCACAGCCCCTGGTAGGTGGCTTTCCCCCAGACGTTTCCCCTTTCCTGTGGCTGTCCCCTCCACAGCAAAACCACTCATAGTGGAACTGTCCCAGGAGCGATACCCGGGCCGGCCACCATTTTTCCCACGGAACAGAAGAGCCGGTGGGTTCGCCGCCAGCCTAGTACAGTTTATGGAGGTACAGTGTAGTTCAGGTGAAACAGCGAGTTGGATCCCTACTTTCCCCCAAGGCCACCGTCATTGTGTCTGGCTGGGTTCCAGCGGGAGCTTCTAACATCGCTCTGCACCTAATGTGTTCTGTTTCCCTGTGCTTCGATTCCGCCAGAAGGAACCCGGAGCAAAGATTAGCAGAGGTGCCAAGGGGAAGAAGGAGGAAAAGCAGGAAGCTGGAACGGAAGGTACAGCACCATCTGCAAATGGTGACACTAAGGCTGAAGAGGTACTTTCCACGACCACCTCCGCTGACCGAACCAGTGCCTTAAAGAAATTGCTCGACCCTTCTTCAGCTCTGGATAAGCACATTCACGATGTCTTCTTTATGCTGTAATGTTATTGCAGATCCACATCTCTCGTTCCACTGTTAATGTGTCAGCCTGCAGAAGTCCCCACCCAGCACACTGTCAGTAAAGGGCAGATTGAAACAGTGAGAGTTAAGGGTACAGTAGACACTCTGCTTGCTTGCAGTGACTAGAATCAGGTAGTAGCTTGCTGTTTTCTTTATTATGCGCACTGGAGCCCGCAGGTAAGGCTTCTGTGGTTGTTTCAATAGCAGAAAGCAATCAACGCCGCCGCCAAGGGCTGGCGCCCATGCATTCCTGCCTTGTCTGTTTTCCACCAGAGTTGAAGTGCGCTTCGAAGTAGATCTGGAAGGAAAACAACGGGCGAATGCTCAGAAGTGTGTTTCTTGGTGGGTGGACTCTCCTCTGATTTTACTTATTTTAGTGGTAACTGTGTGTTATTTTCTTTCTTTCTCCTTTCTCCTTTATTCACAGGCACAGAGAACTGAATCTATAGATACCGAGGGAGAATGAATTGTTGTGGAAAACGGGGCTTGATTTCACGGACCTCTTGGGACAACTTTTAAAAGCTATTTTTACCAAGTGTTTTGTAAATGCTAATTTTTTAGGACTCTATTAGTTGGCATAAAATATATATAAAGATGGACATTTTATCCTCTTATGGTGGTGTTTTTTGAAAATTTCCATCATCTTCAAGTAAAATAAATAACAATTTAATATCGGAAGCTGTGTGTAAAATGGATTCAGCATTCCATGCCCTGGCTTTAAAAATTTTAGTCCTGTGCTACTGTGGTGTTTTTACTGTGCATATTTGAATTTTTCATGCAGTTTTTTCTAGAGCAATAATCAGTGGTGCTTTTGTGCCTAGGTTTTATGTGATTTTAATGAAATATGGATAGTTGTGGATACCTGCTGACTATTTGTGGTTTAAAATAAAAAGGTTTTCTTGTCTGCAAATACCTACCTGTTTGTGTCTTTACTAAATTTAGGAAGTGATCCATTTGGTTAATGGAGATGTTGTAAAGAATTTCCACAGTTGATACCATGATGTTATTACTAAGAAGTCAGACTGTCTCATAATTTTTTTGGACTTTTTCTACATTATTGTTTTAATTAAACATGTATGACCTGCTAGGGTAGAGGAATGACATGTACCTCACTTTGTAACAGGCATGGCCGTAATGGTTGTCATGTATGATAAAGTTTAATATAATAATGATGTTTATAAAGTCCCTAAAAATAAGATAGATTTCTGCTAAACCATAACTAGAAAAAAAGATAAATAAAAATAAACTGGGTAGGTAGGGTAGCACTTGGAGGGAGAAACACGTTGATCTCTGAGTCTGAGGCCAATCTACATAGCTAGTCCAGGCCAGTCAGAGCTACATAGTGAAACCTTGTCTTGAAAGAAAGAGAGAGAGAGAGAGAGAGAGAGAGAGAGAGAGAGAGAGAGAGAGAGAGAGAGAGGAGAAAATAAATCTGGGCTCATCTTTTAAATGTCTCCCACTTTCAGAATAGCACCACGTCAGATTTGTATAGGAGTGCTCTCCCATTTGTGAGACCTCAGGCAGTGAATGCTCTTGGCCCCATACAGCCACCCTGCAGCCTTGTCAGCCCGAGGGGAACACTGGCCAGC
Source organism: Peromyscus leucopus (assembly GCF_004664715.2). Lineage (NCBI taxonomy): Eukaryota > Metazoa > Chordata > Mammalia > Rodentia > Cricetidae > Peromyscus > Peromyscus leucopus. Next base: position 73,470 of record NW_023505223.1, on the reverse strand, counting down.
ATGTTATTAGAGTTCCTTTGTAGGTGAGGAAATGGGAGTACATGACACAATGGAACGGGAGAATCCAGGCTTGACTTGCTGATTTGTAAATAATGTCTTTCTGTCCGTGGAAGGGCCCAGCAGTGTCAGGGACAAAGGAGCTATTCTAAATACAACTTATTGTTTATGGTTCCCAATGTGAGCCCCGCCCCCAGGAAGCTGAATGCTCAGGATTCTGCTTAGATGGAAACGTTTTGTAAGATGGAAAATAGTGGCTACATCGCTCAGGGACTTGTGGAAAGAGACCTTACATGTCCACAAAACAAGGCCCCTCCTCCCACATGCACGTTAGGCTAAGCACTTCGACTTATGTCATTGTCCGAAATCTATCATTAGTTGATGACAAGTACCAACCACATTCTGTTATAAATAATCTCGAATCTAGTATTCCTTGACTTCCTACTCTGAAATGTGCCTGAATCCAGGAGTTTGGGTTGTACTGAAAGCGGCATTGCCCTCAGGGGAAAACTGGCTGCGACCCCACGGGTACTTTACAAAAAATGTGTTCAACATTCTGTTAATGCACAGCTGAAGCACTTTGCTGGGAGTCCAGTTCAGGACTGGACCAGAATGCCCATAAATTTACTTTTTAAGAATTATAGGGTGATACAGATGATTTTTAAAATAATAGGCGTTATAGTAATACACAGAGAAGTGGATGTGTGTTACTCTTCCTCATTTCTGTCTCAGAGGCCCAATCACTGTGCATTTGTAATGTGTATATGTTGTGTTTAAAAGAGGGAATCTTACTAGGTTTCAATTTCTTTAGCTAGTAAAGCATAAGTGAGGATAGATCTCTCCGGCTCTGTTCTATGGCTGTAAGCATGCTTGTATGCAATAATACCCTAGACACAGAATGTCTGAATCAAAGACAATATACATTTGACATCTGTGACTGTTGCCAGAGAGTGACACTAATTTCCACTCTTGCCAATGGTACATGAATGGTCTCACTCTCAGCTCTGCCAGCATCTCACTTTGTCCAATCTAGTCAACGAAAATTATCCTCCAGTGTTTTAATTTTGTCTTCCTGATGTTTAATATCCACTTAAATCACTTCTGAAAATTCTGGTTTTGTCTCTTTCTGTTAAGACGTTGCTCTATTCTAAGTCATCACTCATAAAAATCATCGATGGTATGTGTCTAAGTGTGTGGGTATGATCACCCTCATTCACAACTTCTGTGAATACTATGGAGCTAACAGCTACCAGATGAACCTCAGAGCCACAGAGGGGTTCCCTAGCACCCGAAGACTCATGTACACTGTGCCACAATAAGGACACACTGCCTGAGGCCACATGCCAGGTATAGGGATGGCCCCTTGTTGCCCACTACTACCCTTAGGCTAGTTGATACACTTTAAAAAAGAGTTCCCCAGCCGGGCGGTGGTGGTGCACGCCTTTAATCCCAGCACTCGGGAGGCAGAGGCAGGCGATCTCTGTGAGTTTCGAGGCAGCCTGGACTACCAAGCAAGTTCCAGGAAGGCGCAAAGCTACACAGAGAAACCCTGTCTCGAAAAACCAAAAAAAAAAAAAAAAAAAAAAAAAAAAAAGAGTTCCCTTCTCTGGGATGCTTGTGTGTTAATCTGCTTGAAATAACTTTGTGAATCTTGAATGACTGAGTCAGTGCCTGTGTAGGTGAGTTGCATTATGTACAATCATGACTACACACGTAGAATTGCATTATGTATACCATCATGAGTGCACACTTGGAATTCTCCCTCGATGTTGCCCCAGCGGATTTTAATGGCGTGAGAGCAGGCTTTAGAGGCACAGAGCCCTGAAATTACCAATTACTTGTTCTGTGATGAGGCAACTTATATATCAGGGCCTAACAATAGATAAACACTCTTAGTGTATTAACATAAATAATACGTCTATAAAATGATTTATTTTTTCCAAGTTTTGCAAGACTTTGCTCTCCTGTCTGCAGGTGGAAATGCTCTTCTTTAGTTTGTTAGCTGGACAGGGATAGGGAAGCCATCTCGGCTAAGCTACTCAAATGATAATGTCTTTGAATGTTTTTCTCTTACGCATGAATTCCAAACTTCTGTTATTTTCTGTTAGTTTATTTAGAACACTGACTTTTAAATCTCATAATAATTATAGTGATTAAGATAATAGGCTGAATTTATTTAATGTCCTGTAATAAACACGGCATATAATTATTAATTTGGGAGATAATTTATGAATTCTTTAAATCATGTCCTATCTTCTAATAAAAAATAAGCCCAGTTTTCCAGCACTAAATGGAGGGCCTGGCTCACTTTGAGCTGTATAATGCATCTCGTGGGAGGAGGAAGTTTAAAAATGATCTTTATACATCACATTTTTGACCTTTAAATGGGCAAGATTTCTTGGCTATGAAACCAAAAGCACAAGAAATCAAATAAAAGAAATGGATGACATCTAAATTTAAAACTTTTAGGACAATGAATACAACCCACAGAATGGGAGAAAAACATTTCAAATTATCAATCTCATATGGGTCTGGGTTCCAAGATACATAATAATCTTAGATTCCAAGGCACATAAAAAACCCACTTTAAAAAGTGGGAAGATGATTTGAATAGACATTTCTTAGCACATACTAATGGCCATAGGGCTGTGAAAGGATGGTCAGTGCCTAGTTAGGGTTTCTTTTGCTGTGATGAAAGGCCATGCCCAAAGCAACTTGGGGAGAAAGGGGTTCATTTGGTTTATGATTCCAACTCAGTGTTCATCACTGAAGGGAGTCAGGACAGGAATTCAAACAGCAGGAACCCAGAGTCGGAAGCAGAAGCACAGGCCTTGAAGGAGTGCTGCTTACTGGCTTGCTCCTCACAGCTTATCCAGCATCCTTTTCTTTAGAGGCTATGACCACCCAGCTCAGGGCTAACCCACCCACAATGGGATGAGCCCTCCTCATCAATCACTAATTAAGAAAATGCCCTACAGGCTTGCCTACAGCCTGATCTCCTGGAGGCATTTTCTCAATTGAGGGTTCTCCTTTCAGTTGACTCCAGCTTGTGTCAAGTTGACATAAAACTACCCAGGACATGCCTGTTCTGGTGGCGAAGGCCGGTAGGATTTGCTGAAGGAGGCAGAGGCAGGTGGATCTGGAGTTCGAGGACAGCCTGGGATACACAATTTTCCAGCACTCGGAGGCAGAGCCAGGCGGATCTCTGTGAGTTCAAGGCCAGCCTGGGCTACCAAGTGAGCTCCAGGAAAGGCGCAAAGCTACACAGAGAAACCCTGTCTCAAAAAACCAAAAAAAAAAAAAAAACTACCCAGGACAGTCAGCCTCACTACTCACTATTCTGAACCACAATACAATCAGGAAAGGAAAGAAACAAGTTCAATAGAGAGTATGGAGAAATGTGAGCATTCACTGCTGTGTGAAATGTAAAAATGGTGTAGGGGGAAAAGGTTTGGTCACTCCTCAGAAAGTTCATCATGGAGTTTTCACCCATCAGTTCCACTCCTAGGTCTAAATAGAAGACTGAAAACATGTTCAGATAAAAATTTGTGTCTGAGTTTTCATAGAAGAATATTTCCTGATAGCTCCCAGTGGAACAATCCATGTGTCTGTCTATTTGTGAAGAGATAAAAAATAAAGACTATGAAAATAATAGTATCCAGCTGTAGATGAATATACTGCCACACAATGAACCCTGGAAACATGCCATGTTAAAGAAGACACACATGAAAGGCTACATATTGTTCCCATTTATGTGAAATACTGAGGATAGAGGAATCCATAGGAACAGGTTAGAATGGCTGCCAGAAGCTGGGGAAGAACAGGGTGGGAAGTGACTACTAATGAGTACAGGGATCTATGGGAAACAATGACATTCGAAACTCATGTTAACACAGTCTCTCAATCTACCAGTAGCCACTGGCTTACAGTTTACAGAGAAATATAATTTACAAGGCTATTGAACCACATGATTTAGAATCAGAAGATAGGAGTTTCAACCCTTTTTTAGATGTATTTATTTAATTTTTATGTGTGTGAGTGTTTTGCCTACATGAAGCATGTGTACCACATCTGTGCCTTCTGTCTATTGACATCAGAAGAGGATGTCAGATCCCCTGGAACCGGAGTTATAGATGGTTGTGAGCTGCCATATGGTTGCTGGGAACTGAACCTGGGTCTCTTGCAAGAGCGAGTGCTCTTAGCCTCTGAGCCATTTCTCCGTCCTCTAGGATCTGGGTTTTCAATCCCAAAGCTGCTCCTCAGTAATTGTTTGAACCCAGACAGGTGATTTAACATCTACCTATCAATTTACTCATCTCTACAACAGAGATTGAATATCTGCCTGACAAAGCTGTTGAGATTGAATGAAAGTCACTGTGAAAATCAGCTAGTAAAAGTGCCTACAATACAATCGATCGTCAACATCAGTTGAACTAGAATTGGACAATACACATAGCCTTTGTAGGCAGGCTCGGGTAAAAAGAAGCCTCAGGCTTCACCTGAAAGGCAGTGTGCTACAGCGGCAGGCCATGAACTCTGAAGTCCTGCTGCCACCAGGTCAGCCTGTTTTGATTACTCACCGCCTGTGTGTCTGTCAATGCACACTTCAACCAGTCCTTCTCTACCTTAGTGTTTCCATCGGTAAATGGGAATAAAAGTTGTTTTTTTCTCTGTAGGGTGTTATAAACCAGTGACCAGGCCATATTGATCCTGTTGATTGAAATGAGAAGTAGGTGGACCATTAGTTCCTTTACGGTAGGAAGGCAGAGTTGCCCCCATTCTCCCTGTGTCTCTTGAGCTTAAAATGTCGTAGAGCAAATGCGTGCTGAACTGGATGTCCCCTTCAATGGACTGGGAAGAGACAGTCTTGTAACCACTGCTATAACCATCACATTTGGTTCTGTTTATATCGACTTTCAAAACATTGATGCCATAACCTTAACGTCTTTCTGTTGGTCGTGTTCCAACTCTTGTGACAATATTTATTTAGCCTGCGTACTTGCAGAATCGCTTTAGATCCAGCCTCAACTTTTTTCTATAAATCTATACTGTGATTTGTGATACCTTTCATTTTAGGTCATAAAGTACTTGACTAGTAACAGAGAATGTTCCCTTAGAGATACTATACCTGGGCCTAGATTAATGACTCTCATGTGTTCCTTGAAGCCCGGCCATAAACTTGGAAGTTGGGAAGAATCCCTAAAATCATCCGCTCCCTTTTTGATGTGCCTTAACACCCCTCCCTTAAAATAAGGCTAAGCAAGAGCTTCTCAGATTGACAAAAGGATTTGTTAACCAAGAGTCAGCTGCGGTGGCCCATGACTAGAATCCCACTTGGAAGGTAGCGGAAGAGGGTTAGGAGTTCAAGGCCAGCCTGGGTGACATGAGATCCTGTTTCGTGCATGCATACAACACACACACACATACACAGTTATAACCAGAACAATTACGACAGTTACAAACTACTTTCATCTTTTAAATTTTAAAAAAGGTACTTTTAAAAGATAAATTTCAGTCTTAACATTTTAAAAGATTTGTTTTATTTGTGTGTATGTATGTGTCTCTTTGTATGTGCACATGAGTATATATATGAGTATATATGCCCACGAAGGCCAGAAGAGGGCATCAGATCTTCTAGAACTGGAGTCACACACAGTGTGGGTGCTGGCAACTGAAGCCTGGTCCTCTGTAAGAGCAGTGTGCACACTTAATCACTGAGCCATCTCTCCAGCTCACAAAGTGCTTTTAACTGCTCAGTCACTTTCGGTTATTAATCCCAGTTCTGTTAGGATTCGGGCATATGAATTAAGTCAGTTCTGCCTTTTTAAATATCTGACGATGCTGCCATCATATCCAAAACACTGCCACCCACCCACACCACCGCAGGGATTACAGTAGTAGCACACAGGTCTCTTTTGAAATGTGCTGTATTTAAACAAGCCTTTCAAATCCAGGTATTTGAGAAATGAGAAAAGGTTTTCAAAAACAACCACATTCAGGGTAAACACAGGAAATGTTTATTTTCTTGTTTTGAGCCTGCAAAACTGGCTTTACATGCCAATACTCACCCTTACCCTCCAGTTTCCTCCCTACTTCACAGTTTTATCATATCTTCTGTGAGTCCATCCCCAACTCTAGCTGAGATGTATTTTACTGGGCAGAGCACTCCAGGATTACATCAGAGTCATGTTGTTAATAAAAATATAATGTCTAAGTATCAGGCAAAATAACGTGGATACATACAATAGTGGGGTCAGCCTCTCTGCTCTTATGTGGCTTGGATTCTAGTGGCGAAGCCAACATTTATTATGTAGTAACACAAATAATGCACATTGTAGGAGTCATTACAGAATGCTAACCTTTTCCACACTAAACTCTGTCAGTCCGCTAATGGATTTTATTCAGAAGACTATAGCTCATGACCCTAGCAGATGTTAGCCATAACCAAACCCGCAGAAACTAAGTTAACTTTCTGGATAACCTTTTTAAAGCATTATTCATCTGGTTGCCATAAAGTATCTGCCAAAAAATGACAATTTGGGTTTGGCATGATTAAAGGTTTAGTTGCACTTCTAGGAAATAAGTAGCCATATCTCTCATGGTGTCTCCACTGATGACCCTCAGAATTTGAAGAGCCTAATAGGTAAAATAGTTTTTGGTAAGTGGAGAATAACAGAAAGGTGGCTTTATAAAAGTATAGAAGCCACAGAATTGGGATTGTCTATGGAGATGATGCAATGTATTTTTGTTTTTAAGAGATGAGGCTCCTTTAGACTCCAAAAGGATCATTTCCTTTACCTGAAACATTTGTGAGTTCTTCTAGAGTAGGAACTAAGTCAGAATAAGGTGATTTAAAACAATCTTTCAGCCGGGCATGGTAGCACACTCTGTCTTCCCAGCGCATGAAAGACAGAGGCAGGAAGAGAAGGAGTCCAAGAACACAGTTAGCTACAGAGAGAATCCCAAGCCTGCCTAGACTATGAGAGACTCTGCCTTGATGGTGGTGGTGGTGGTGGGTGGTGGTGGTGGTGTGGTGGTGGTGTGGTGGTGGTGGTGGTTGTGCTGTGGTGGCTGTTAAAAATAAATTACTCTTTCACTCGCCAGGCAGTGGTGGCATACGCCTTTAATCCCAGCACTTGGGAGGCAGAGGCAGGCGAATCTCTATGAGTTCCAGCCCAGCCTGGGCTACAGAGTGAGTTCTAGGAATGGCACAAAGCTACACAGAAAAACTGTCTCAAAAAACCAAAATAAATAAATAATTTTAAAAATTACTTTTTCACTCTACTGAAACTTAGTATAAGAAACTGGAAATGAGTGATAGTCTTAAACACTGGTTTACTCTTTGGACATGTTGGCACATGCCTATAACCCCAGCTATTTGGAAGACTGAGGCAGAAAAATCACAACATCATATCACCCCAGGTGACTTGCAGAGACTCTGTCCCAAAAGACAATCACATTTTAAGTTCTAGGTTCAATCCTATTTCAGAAAAACAAGCAAGCAAACAAACAAAAAATCGAAATAGTTTGACCATCAGTCAATAAAGCCACTGCTCTTGAGCCCTATGCTCCAGAGAAACCACAGCTCTAAGAGATGTAATTATTTGGCTTTGCTCTTAGGATTCAAGACAAGTCTTTGGTCATAGACCTTCCTAGAATTTTTTTAAATAGTAAAGCTTAATATTCGCTGATTAAAACTGAGATAGTACAAAATTCCCTGTCAGTCAATTAGTGTCTAATGTGAGCCCTGCGCTGGACAAGGGCAAGCCTTCTTGATCATTTCCATCATGATGAGCTGCATTTCCTTCTGAGTCTCCTTCTCACACTCCTGTGGACAGGATGCTCTGCTTCACTGGCTAGAAGAACAGAGCCAAGGATTGCAGGCTGAAATCTCAGAAACTGTGAGTGAGAATCTTGCCTCCTGAAAGATGGTGAAGTCGGGTACATTGTGATGGCATGAGAAAGTGATTGCAGACTCCATGACTCAGCCTCTCAGCCAGCACCTCACCCTTGAGGTGGTCCCTGGAGCTCATTGGCTGAATCCAAACTGCAGACATATTGAAGACCGTTGAACCAGGAGGCCCTACAGCTCCTCCCAACAATCTGAATGCACAACTCGACCAGAAGACAGTGACGCCATGACAAAATGGGGGTGGGGACGACAATGTTGAGAGGCAGTGGAAGTGAAGATGGAAAATATTCATCACCATCCAGGCACACACCAAACTCGGGAATGTGTGGGGCACACGCAGTCTGTCTGGGCTTGATTGAAGAAGAAATAAGAATTCCAGTTTCTTCCACATGAGAGAGATAGGAAGAACACGTTTTCTGGGAAAAGGAGTCTAGCAACTAACCAGGTTCCTTGATTAGTTCACATTTCCTTTTTATTTAGCATATAGACTATCCAGACTATTGCATATTAGGAGATTACTGTTAGCTGTCCAACTAAGGGCATCATGGTTATTAATATGAAATACATACCAGAGTTTTCAAAGGATTAATTGTCATAATAACTTATTTATTTTCAAATAGTTTAGCAAAAGTATATAGACACACATATATAGATAAAGAAGTTTGGCATAATGTTATTGGATCTAGAGTGGGTATATAGGTATTTCTTGCACTGTTTGTACATGTATATTTTCATAGTAAAAATGAAGCTGGAAAATATACTTTGATCTTCTTATAGAAGAAAGGAAACAATTGATAATACCAGTCATAAACAGTAACAACATGCTTACACTGTGCCAACTGTGTGCTAATGATTTTAGCCTGACTCGGATTGGTAGAGTGCTTGTCCAGCATGCACGAAGCCAAGCTCCTCAGCACCGCAGGGTGCGGTAGTACACTACACACCTATATTGCCAGCAATCAAGGTAGACACAGGAAGATCAGACATTTAAAGTCATTCTCAGCTCTACAGAGAATTTGAAGTCTGGGCTATGTGAGACCTTATCTTTTAAAAAAAAGGGGGGGGAGGGGAGAATGGGAGAGAGTGAGGGGAATAAATTTGGCCTCAAAGAGCTGTCTGGTTTTTGTCTGTGTCTGAGAGTTTGTCCTACCACAGTTACACATGGGCAGCTCCTGAGGTCGTGTATTATCGCCTTAGCCTCAGAGATGAGGAGGCATTCACCAACCAAGCCTGTGTGTCTCAAAAAAAATGTGAACACTGAAGATCAGGGGAGCACCCCAGGTTGCCACACCCACACATATTACCACACACTGATATTCAGAGAATAGAAATCTTGAGGATGAGAGAAACGTCAAGATTGCAATCTCCTCAGTTCTGCCCTGTGTCTCCACCTTTAGGGAGTTCTTATTGTAGTGGCATCATTTCACATGATAAACAGCTGCCATGAAGGAAATGCAACGGCTTTAACTGCGTTCTTCTAGCAAATGACCAAAATTGCAAGTGGTTTGGAAAACCTTTAGCTTGCAGAAGCTGTCAAAGACTGGCTCCAGGACAGTCTTGGGGACTGTGCCTTTGAGCCCTTGCACTCTGACTAACTCCAGGTATTCTCTTTGATGCCTTTGTGTAAATATATACAACATGAGCATTAATGGTCATGCTAAATCTTACTAGTTTACCTGCTTTGCAAATCTGAAGAGACCTGGAAACAGAGAACTAAATGTGTTGCCCAGTATTATTCAGGGTATAAATGGTGAAACTAGAATTTAAACTCGACAGGCTGAGGCAGAACCTGTATAGTTGATAAAAAAAAAAAAAAAAAAAAAAAAAGGAAACGTATTTTGGAAATGATAAGTGAATAGAATTTTTTAGTAGGTAGAGCCAGGAAGTGCTGGGGTTCGCTCCTGTCCTTCTGCCCGGTAACTGGCGTTCTGTGTAATAATGCACTTACAGAATGAGACACTGAGCACAGCAATACCTTGCTCTCTGGAAGAGAGATGTAGTGGTTTTAGCAGTACGCACATTGTTTTCCAAGCCCATTAAGTGGCCTGATTAATTTTACAAAGAAACCCAAGAGCGGGAAGCGAATGGGCCTCTTCGTTAACTCTTCCTTTCCCGACAGGCCAGACCTCCACATTGTCTGAACATGCTCGTTCCTACCAAGCTTGCTGTAAAATTCCAGTAGCCTGGGAAAATGCTTAAAAGGGGAGAGCAGCAGCCTTGCACCTCTCCACTAATTGATAGTTGACAATAGTCCAAATCTAAATGGCATGGGCTTCAGGATTTCAAAACGGCGTGGTAAAATTGTCATGCCTGAAAGAAATTATATGAGGTAAGACCCATCCAATTATCACAGTTTCTATTTTTTTTTTCCCTTTGTGAAATACCAAGGGCTTCAGCCAGAGAGTCCTCAGTTTAACAGACAGAAGGTTCCAAGGCTTTGCAAGCAGTTTGATCATCTTTTTAAACCGACTAGCTGAGTCGAGATTGCATTTTGACAAAATCCACACAAAAGCCCACAGATGGAGGGCACCACACAGGTGCAAGCAGGGCCTGTGAATGGCCCAGCGCGCAGCAGCCACGGGACTGGGCACTGCTCCCTGAACGTGTGCGTGCATCAGGGTGTTAACAAGACCCTCGCCCAGGTTAAGGACGCCACTCTTCTTCTACCATGACCCAAAACCTAAGCAATTCACTAGAGGAAATAAATTTGCCATCGCCAGACATACATGAAAACGAGGAATTCAAGCCCCCAAACCCATGATACCACTTTATTCTGCCAAATTGAGCCTAATGACTAAATCCTTAAATAGTTTCGTCTATGCCTTGTGAGATTCTTTAAGTAGCTCATATCTCACCTACAACAATATCAACAACAACAAAAAAAAAATGTAACTCCACCCCTGTGTTGTGAAATGTGCTTTGGTATGATCCCTCCTCGGGTGTTTTCAATCATTAAAGCAATTGATTGTAAAACACAATTACATGTTGTTCCAAAAAACCTGTTGTGGGGGTGGGGGTGGGGGTGGGGGGGTGAAACAACAAATGACAAAAATCAAGGAAGGAAAACAGCTAACATGCTTCCATATTTCTCCATGTATAAAACTGAATAAACTGTACAAGACCATGGAGAGGGAAAAAAGTCAGTCAGCCCCGGCATTCTGTGTCCCCGACAAGCGAGTCCCACAAGGTTGGAGACAAGAGTTGGCCAAACGTGTTTCCAGCAAGTCCCAGCTAAGTGTGGCATCCTTCCGTTTATTTTCGTTCTATGAGTTTTTTATTTCTGCATACTTTGAAGTTCGCCTCAAGGGAAAAAGTTGAATTGGGGCTCTGTGACTAGAATCTTTGGCCTGGAAGGTTGGCGCCTTCAGCGGTTTCTCATGCCAAGCTTTTGAGATTCCATTCCCATTCCAAAAGCTAACAGGAGCTTCCTTGCAAGTTCCTCTGAGAGAAATGAATGAGACAAAAGTCCAACAGATCTCTGCCTTTATTGGCCCTTAACTAGCCTAATTAGCTTGGTGAATTAGCAGCGCTGGAGGCAGAATGCGGATTGCACAGAGGTGAAGGCCCACGGCGGGGGCCCCACAGCTCACGCACCAGGCAGGATCCGTCCTGGTCACGCATCCAGCCGCTGGAACAGTCACAGGAAGAAACTGCAGACAAGCTGCTGTCGTCCTCGCCTAGTTCTACAGGAAATGGGGAGTTTTTGAACTTTGAGACAGGCGAAATGATATTTATTCCCAGAAAAGACTTCATGATGCCAAAACTAGTGGGCAAAGGACATTACGTCACGAACACCTTTAGATCCAAAGGAAGAAAATTTTTAAGGTGGCTCTGAGTAGCTCTTTCCCAAAGACAGGTGAAAAAAAAAAAAAGATTGCAAATTGCAAATGGCACTAAATAATGCAGGAGAACTCCAGAGCAACCTGAGGAATCTCCAGCTCTTCCGACAAGAGGTACAGCTGTTGGCAGTGTGATTTTTCAGAAAGGGTGCACAGTACATGTTAAAGTTCCCAACTAAACAGAGCTTAAAGCCCAAACAAAACAAACAAACAAACAAAGATTAGAATATTCAATATGTGTATCCTTTTTTTAAAGCTTGGCTCTAGACTCAAATACTATAAATGGGATATATTTTGAAATCTATCTATCAGGCCTACCCTCTAATGTGGTGAATTTATGTTCACCTCATCTTTACCATCCACGTACACAACTCATAGATACGCACTGACTTCCCTGCATGGTTTTAAAACCTCAGTACCCTCTGTTAAATGTCAATGAACGTTAAGAGGAAAATAATGTATCATAACCTGTATACATACATGTTTGTGCATGGCTTCTCCAGAGGATACACGGGATGGAGCAGGTAGGTGCACAGAATAGATTAGGACTTAAGAAAAAGAATATTCTGCAACTTGTTCATGTTTTCCCATTCTATTTGAAGTTCGGACACACCAGTGCAAATGGCCGCCGTTGTACCCGAAACCCGAGCACCACAAACAGCAGAGCTGTTGGCACTGTGATTTTTTTCAGAAAGGGTGCACAGTGCCTGTTAAAGTTCCCAACTAAACAGAGCTTAAAACCGAAGGGGAAAAAAAAAACCCATAATATTCAATATGTGCATCCTTTTTTAAAGCCAGGCTCTAGACTCGGATACTATAAATGGGATGTATTTTTAAATCTACATGAATGTTCAGTGGGATATGAAGTCATGAGAACTGCAGGGCAATCACACATTTACGGGGGGAGGTTTGCACATTGCTGGGTGGGATGCCTGGTGCGTGCCTCGGAAATGCCAGCGCCTCCTCCCAGAATCCCCCTCCCTCACTTCTATGCCGAATCTTTGCGACAGCTACCAGTGACTTCTTAGAGAACAGTAGCACCCTTTGAAGACAGGAGACTCCACTCAGAATTATCACTCTAGAATCTAGGTTCCCTCCCATCCCGAACTCAGACAGGAATTTGACGTCAGCCTCAAGGCACAGAATCTGTGCCTTGTGTTGGATATAGTACAACAGTGAACTCAAAGTAACAAACTTCCTAGTCTGCACCTTTACTTTTGATTGAATTTTACTTGTTTTAAAGTAAAATTTTTAAAGTGCATGCAGAAATGCATGCCTATGCATATGTCATGCTTGCGCACACTAAAACAAATGCCATTGCTTGAAAAGAAATAAGCTTTTTGTGGCTATGTGATAAACAAGAAGGAGTGGGATTCAGAAATAAACTAATGATGCTGAAGGGAGTTCATGGACATAAGAAAGTGAAATGCTCTTGAGAAATTCTGGAGGAGAAGGAAGGAATTCTTCAATGGAAGCCATGGCAGTGGACACACAGCGGACCCTGCCGCATGGGACGCACAGGCTGTGTCCACGGATGCCACCAAAAGGTTTTGGAACTGCCAGCCACACACCCACTTTATTTTCTAACCTGAGAGTGGGGGGCTCTCACTGACTGTTATGAGTAACTATAGTTGTAAAGAGATATGCGTAAGCCTACAAATCCAATGTGCAATTATAACTGTGGAAATAACTTAGCAAATAACTATGAAAAGACAACCTGTTTCTGAAGCCAAGGAATAAATTCTTGGTTCTTATTGCTTCCACATGGATACCCCATGGGCCGTACAGGCTAAGGCCAGAGTCTCCTCCCAATATTTTCTTCTCATAAAGGGAACAGATTTGATTCTGTTGTTGAATGAAAAGCTACCGAGAAGCAAATCTTTCTTTGCCCTCAGACAACAGGGCCCTGTTCATAGAAAACCTTAAGGTATAGACACACAAGAAGAAAAGCTTTTTTAACAATTCCTTTTGTAAATTTCAGTAAGATATCAGCATCTGATGTATTAAAAATCAACGGCATTTCAATATGCTAGCAATGGACACTCCAAATGTCCTAAAACTCTACTTTGGTGGTAATGTAACTTGGCGAATTTACCCACAAAACAACTGAATTTTATGCTGAAAAGATACTAGTGTTATGTAAAATATTTCTCCATAAAGTCTTTTTAATGTATTACGTGTGCGTGTATGCATGTTCATAATCATATGAAGGCCTGTGTAAGCCAGAAGAGGGCGTTGGATCTCCTGGAGCTGGGGTTAGAGGCCTTTGTGAGCTGCCTGGCGTGGGTGCTGAGAACTGAACTCAGGCCCTCTACAAGAGCAGTATGCTCCCTTACCAGCTGAGCCATTATCTCCTTGAGAGACTTGGGGTTTTTATGGGGGGGGGTAATTTTGTTTTTTGGTAAAATAATGAAGAACATCTTTTCCTCAGAAGAGGGGTTTTACTCAGCACATATGCCCATGTGTGTGTTGTAATCTCCCATGTCAAACACTTTTGACCTTAAGAATTTTCAGGAAGAGATCACCCAGTTTGGGTATTTCCAGACCTTTCCAGACAGAAGTCAAATGGCCCATTGTTATGCCTACCCCCACCCCATACACACACACACACACACACACACACACACACACACACACACGACTTTGACAGTCACATTTGGTTACTGTTTAACTAGCAGAGCATCAAGCACAGAGGAGTCTGCTTTCAGCCAAACAGGTGGTCAACAGGAAAGAAATCTTTTCCCCAATGTCCATACCATCTTGATTGTTCTGGATGTTGGCAGAGCTCAGAAACTCGGGTGAGTATCTGGCTGGGAAGACAGGGTGCTATAAACTTAAAAAGCTCCCCCCACCCCTTTAAGGCACAGTAGAACTTATGAGATGATTCTGTAGGAGTTAGGTCTGTAGCTATTTTCACTTAACCCTCATTTTGTTATTTTTAATCTACTGATTTTCAAAAATATTTAAAGACTTACTAAAACAGAATAGTCTTTTGTTATTTTAGGAACACTGAGCCAAGAACTCTAGTTTAAGGGAACTGACTGCTTACGGAGAATAGTCAGTGCAAAATGCAGCTTCTTCAAAGGGAGTAAGACTCAGTTTATCCTAAACCAAACATGAGTGACCATGGCCAGGAACATGGATTCAGGTCACTCAGAATGTGAGTGTCACTATGGAAGGAGTCATAAACATCAACTGAATAAGTACATCAGTGGGGACATTGGCCTAGGGGGGGTGACAGCAAAGCATGGACATCTCTTTTATAGCTGTCTAATGGTCTACATTCATGCCATCACTCAGCAATCACAGAGTTCCAATCAGTCGATGGCTCTGCAGAGGCTTCAGCACAGATGAGCCTTTTTAGGGACCTTCTTTCACTATAGTAATGATAATAGGCATAATAATAGCTACGACTGTACTAGATCTTGACAGGAACTCATCTTATTGCTAAAAAGCCTCACAGAGAAAACAAAAGACACTTGCTATGGCAACAGGTCGCAGCTCTCTGTATTTCTAGTGTGATGGCACAGTACTGTGCATTCTGATCTGCAGTCCTCTAGTCCTCGTTAAGTGTTCAGGGGGAAAACTGCCATCACTCTTATTTTGTAGATGAAATCAAGGATTTAGGAATAATACTTGCCAAGAGATACTCATAAAAGATGCAGCTAACATCTCAACAGTGTCAACCTGTGGAAAAGCAGACCGTGGCCTCTGTTCTATGTGGTACCTAGTGATTCTTTGATGAGAAAGGATACACAGTTATCTGTCCAAAAGCTATTTCTATTGTCTTGTGTGAAAAGGTACCACCCTCATCATCTTCGATAACAAACATCTGCCTTCCCCGGAAAAGCCCCCAAATCTCATTAATGCTATTTTGTGGTTGGAAATTCCTGATGTGTGGCAAGTTAGGAATCACTTCAGATTCAAAATATTGGCTCAGGAGGAGGAACAGTAAAAGGAAACAGTTCCATGTCTACAGTACAAGGCAGGCATGCTGAAAAGGCAATTTGTTTTTAAAAGGCAGACTGAATGGATTTCAAGATGAAGTAGTGACTGTTAAATTAGCCTTTTTATAGCTTGAATAAAGGAAGTTTCATAGTGACCAAAACAATTTTGTTCAAATTTTCTTCTTTTATTTTGGCATTTGTTTCAGAATAGCCAGTTATTTATCTTTTAGTTGGCTCCTAGAATTAAATATACTGATTTTCAAAGAGAAAGTTTCATTAATTTTTTTAAATTAAAATAACAATTACATTGTTTTCCCCTTCCCTTTCCTTTCCTCAACCCCTCCCATGCACACACACACACACACACACACACACACACACACACACACACACACCCTTACTCTCTCAAATTCATGGCCAAAGAGAGAAGGTTTTAATAAGATTATTTCTGTTTCTAACATCTCACCCACAGTGAGTGTCCTTGCAGACGCCAAGACCTAAAGAGTCATTTGGGGTTGCATGTCTTTAGGACCAGGTGAAATGGCAGTCATCCAAGTAACGGGGCCAGCAGAGAGCCAAACTGCTTTTCCTGAATTAGTAGGTGAAAAGAGGAATGTGGGCACATTAACTTCGTGACACAGAGTCCACATTTTGCTGCTGAGTAGGCACATGAGTCCCTGGCCCCAGGTTTTAACAGTGGAACTCTTTGGGAGTTCCTCCGGAAATTCCCCCAGATTCCTGGTCCTCGTGGGCACAACAGGGATGCTCATGTGCACTTAGTGTCTTCTAAACTCTACGCTTGGGGCACGTTGTGTCATCCCACAAAACCTGGTAGGACACTGATCTCCTGAGAATTCATTGCAGGGAAGAGGAGCGATTTTAACCTGGCCAGGCTATAATACAAGGAATGAGCATTTGTAAAAATTGTCAGAAAGACAATAGAAATAGCTTTTGGAGAGAAGCTGTGAAATTTCTTTCTATACTGATGTGCGTGCATAACTTGTGCTACATCCTTTCTCACCAAAGAATCAGCAGGTACCAAATGAGACCAGCGCTGCCTCTCTGAGAAAGCTGCCACTTTCAAGGTTAACTGTCGATGCAAAAACACAACTTCCACCTCAAGGGGAGTAATGAAGAGTTTATTATACAGCAAATATAAGTGGTCATGGCCCAGGAGCATGGCTTCAGGCTACTGCAAATACCATGTTCCAACATGGTAACAGTGTCAGGACATTTTTTTTATAGTTACTCAATAAAACAAAGTCGTAAATCAATGCACTTCTCAAATAGGGGTGACAATGTCACGCAGTTGTGAAGGCAAATCCGGAGAGTCCTTGCTACAGATTTCGGGTGGCATCTGAGGTCATGTTCAGCCTTCGGGTTGGTAGAAGCTAATGGTCTGTTAACAACATCCCAAAAGTTTGCATGTTATAGCCCCAAAATGTTAGGTCAACTATAGAGGTGCACAGTGAAGGGCTGCCAAGGGGACAACAAATAATTCATAATTCAGCTGTGGATTTGTACCAGTGCGTCTGTCCGTAATCAAGTTCTAATCAGTTCATCAACTTGCAGACTCTCATCACAGATGAAGCTTTTTTTTTTCTGGGAATTTCATTTCCTAGTCATCCAAGCTATAATAATAATAATAATAATAATAATAATAATATACCACCAACAGAAAACACAGCACAAGGCAGGAATCCAGGTTCAAGAATTGGCTGCAGATGCTGCTGTCACTGCCTTTGGCACTCCGGAAGCTAGCAAAGGATGCCGGAAGCTAACTACAGTATAAATCTCACCCCGTCGTCGTAGCTCTGGTTTGCCAGCAGAAAAACAGCCAGCGAAGCAAGATGCTAGCTTCTTCCTATCTGCTTTCCAGATTTCAGACAAATTCATCAAAATGACAGAATCAAAATCTAACCAATTCCAGCTGCCTTTGGGAAAGGCGTATTTGTGTTTTCCAGTAACGCTGGAGAGTGGGAGAATGCAACTAAGGTGGGAAAGCCACATGAGTTAGAGATACAGTTTGGGCCTGTAAGTGTCCCCCAACATTTGATAGCTGAGGAAACCAAGGCCTGAAGTAAAGAGTCAAGGTCACAGCCTGCCATCTGCTCCTGAGCCTGGCTCTTTACCAGGACGGTCAGATGCCTCACAGGAGTCCAGGGACGAGATGGAAACACCAGTAGAATTGTTTGCCAAGTGAGAAAATTCCTATGCCGATGATGTTGATGATTTTGATTTTGATGGTGATGATGATGATTTTTCAACAAGGCTTGGAATGTAGGTCGATGGTAGAGTGCTTGCCTAACATACACAAGTCGCTAGGGCTGAGACAAAGAAATTAAGAAAGAAGCTAAGCCTTGATATTTGATGGACTTCTATGACTTTTGTAACACTAAGCAAAAAAATCCTAAGGGAACTAGAAATGCTCTTGTACTTCACCTTTTGTAAGTCCATTAGTTCAGACATTCATAGATGTCATTGAGGTAGAAAATTCAGGGATCAAACACCAGATGAATCCTCATTAATCGCTAAAAAATTCAACCCCAAATTTCAGAATGCATTGCTAAAATGTCACAAGAAGCCCCTTTCAGAGACAGTGTTACCAAACCTCCAGAAACAATGAGAAAACATTTTCTTTCCCTACCTATAAGTAGCAGAGTTACCTGCTACAAGCTCAATTTCACCCCCTGGATGTCCCTTGGTGCAGCTCCGGTCATTTGGGTTTTGTCAATGGCATTTGTAGGCAGTCATGCGCACACACTACCTACAGGCTAAGCTCTCTTGTGGTGACTGTACTATTTATGGGCAATTGTGGAGTGACTATGTGGCAGAAGCCTTGGCTTCTCCTGAACAGCTGACAACCACACTGGCCTATTATATGAAAGCAATTTGTTTTCTCCTTTTCACCAACCTAAGGCTCTGTGGCCAGGGGCTATTTGGTCACAGCAGTTAGTTGACTGGGCCTCAGGCTACAGATTTTCTCTAAGGTATAGAGCTGGCCTATGAGCAGAGGCAGGCCAAGAGGGTTTATATGGGAGTGTGGAAAGGGCATTTCTCCCAGAAGCCTCTATTTCACGTTTCCTTACCCACCTTTGCACCAGCAGCAGTCAGTTCTCGAAGTTCATTTGACTTGCTGCTCCCTGTGCTTGGCTTCTGCCTCTCAGGTCAAGGCAGAAGTTCTGAACATTGCGTTAGAGAGAGGGAAGAAACGGAGTAGAAGGAAAGGGCCTTGCCCATGATCCCTCGCCTTCAAACTCTTTAGAAAGTCCCAACCACCAGGGCCCGAGAAATAGCTCAGTGAATACAAGTGCTTGTCGTGAAAGTAGGACACCTCAAGTTCAATGCCCAGATCCCCCTTAAAAAGCAAGATGTAATGGCACACACTTCTTCATCAAGACAGAAGGCTAAGAGAGATTTTCCTGAAAGCTGATAGCCGGCTGGCCTGGAGGACATAACACAGCAGAGAAACCACAAGAGCCAACCTGCCTGTCTTGTGGAAGGTGGGTCCGAACTTCTGAAAGTTGTTCTCTGGCTTGCATACACACAACTCCGCAGACTCCCCGCGCACAAAATGCATGACCAAATAGAGAAATTTAAAGGAAATTTCCTCATCTGGGAGAAGTTCCCTTGGATATGCTGAAGTCACACTTTTGGATCTCTTCTCCCGTCCTTGGGGTGGTAACCAGCCCCAGGGAAGAGGTGACCAGAAAGAAATAACGACTTTGTCTTTTAGGATCATTGGTGATCAAGGACAGAGCTGGGAGATGATGGTCTCTCTTTCTGCACCATGAACACGTGACCTAGCTAAGCCAGATTTCAGCTTCTTAAGAAGAAAATGCTGGGGCTGGAGAGGTGGCTCAGTGGTTAAGAGCACTGTCTGCTCTTCCAGGTTTGGTTCCCGGTGCCCATATTACCTGGCTCCCAAACTTGTTCCAGAGTCTCTGCCTCCCTTTTCTGGACCCGGTAGACATTGCATACATATGGTGCACATATAGACAAACAGACCCCCATAAGCAAAATTAATTTCATTTTTTAAAATTTGTTTTATGTGTATGGGCATTTTGCCTTCATGTATGTCTGTGTGCCACAAGAGTGTGCGGTGCCTTCAGAGGCTAAAAGAGGCTTTCAGATCCCCTGGGACTGGATTAACAGATGACTGTGAGATGGGAATCAAACCTGGGTCCTCTGGAAGAGTGGTCAGTGCTCACTGAGCCATCTCTCTAGACCCAAAGAGAAGTCAATTTCAAAATTATAAAAAGAAGGAAATGCTGGTAGAGCTCCTTCAAAACTCCATTTCTGTGTTATAGTGGCATGCTCATTCTAGATCCCTCAGCTCTTCTTAAACTGAACTTCCCGAGAACATCTTGTTCCCATGCTTTGGAAAATAGTCTTTGTTACGTTATGTAATTGGAAACAGTAAAGCTAAGTGCCAGTTTTATTCTTGTGTAAGTTGAAACTGGACACCCAACCCCACATCTAATCTAGGGCCCCTCAATAACCTCAACAGTAATAACAGGAAACTTTGTACCTATTTTATTACATCACAGACCTTGTAGAAATGGGGCTTTTAACTTGAAGCTATATGAACTAAATTGATGTCTATTTTTTATACAAATTATATCTGTTCTGTACAATAATTGATTATCTCAAAGGATAATTGATGCTATTTCATGCTATTTGGAAATTCTGAGTAATAGTCATTTAACATCTTTGATTACATTAAGTGAGATTAATCACCCTCTAAGACTTTCAAGAAGAGGAAACTTTAAAAATAGGCTCATTGGAGGCTAGAGAGATGGCTCAGCAGTTAAGAGCACTGGCTATTCTTCCATAGGACCCAGGTTCAATTCTCAGCACCCACATGGCGGCATATAACCTTCTGTAACTCCAGTTCCAGGGATCTGATACTCTCTAACAGATATACATGTAGGCAAAACATCATTCAATGCTTATAAAATAAAATAAATAAAAATTTAAAGTAAGAAATGGGCCCATTGTTGAAAAGTTATTAATGACAGCTTAACAATCTAGTCAATTAAGGAAGCAAGGCTCCATCCAAGGCCAGGTGAACCCTGAAGACTAGACCCTCAAATAGCCTTACTAGTAATAAAGAAAATGGTCATTAATGGTCACCTACATGATCTTAAGCATCCACAGGAAAGCATGACCAAAGATTACAATGACTGGCATATTTCTTTAGCAGTCCAAAGGATTGCACCCCTAGACATTAGGCTTAAAACTATGTGACATGTTATTTACACAACCATTTCTCATTAATTTACACCTTGATAGGAAATTCACTTCCCAGATACAGGACATTATGACCTTGGCTCAGTTTGACACTCCACCATGGATCTGCAGGCACAAGAGAGTCACTATTGTCTTGACCTTAAAAAAAAAAATTAAATAGTGATTAACACTTCCCTGACTCTAGAAGCCATCTGGGAGGGACCTCACACTGAGATTCTAGACACTACAACAACTATCAAGGTGCCTGAAAGCAGACCCTGGTTCACCATTCTTGAGTCCAGTCTTGGAAGACAAAGGAAAAAGCAAGGAGGAGCCCAGCAGACGGGTTCTCTTGTAAGCCCATCGAAGGATTCCAGTAGACTTTGACCTAACCCTTAAAAATAATCTGTTGTGGCTTCTTCTGGTTCCCTGCCTAGGACTTGCAATATTAATAATTCCTGCCTTTTTACTTTTTTCTCACATCTCTGTTTAGGCACCAGGCATCAGCCAAGGATTCTCATGTCTCCCTGCACTTCGCTATTATACAAATGGAACTGCTGACACACTTTCAGGGTCTCCTAGATCGCCCCAGTGGAGGGTTTCCTCAACTGCTACACCTGTTGACCCCACTCAGCTCAAAGAAGCCAGGTAGACTGGTGCACTGATTCTCTGAATAGCCTTTAGAGTCACCTCTGCAAGGTCGAAGAAGTGACAAGAAGAGGAGGCAGACACTATTTAGACAACTTAGGGAAGAAATGTCCTTGGTTATCTAACCAGGGATGTCAGAAGGGTGTTGTGGCCTAAATGACCATCCTACCTTGGAGCTACACATGAGGCTAGGAACTTAAAACTGTAGTCTAGACATTAATTTGTTCTGGTGAATAGCTTTGGAACTGAGTCTCTAGATTATCATGGTGGAAATAGATTGTGCATATTCCCCAATTTCAGCCCATCTCCTAAACAATTTTACAGTTAACTCCTCAAAAGATAAAATGTTACAGTAGCCATGATTAGGCTCTGTGAGGCCCATTTTAAAAAAAAAACTGGGTTCTTTTTGTTGTTTTGTTTGTGTATCTGTGTGTGTGTTGTGTTGTGTGTGTGTGCATGTGTGTGCATGTGTGTGCGTGTGTATGTGCGTGTGCGTGTGCGTGTGCGTGTGCGTGTGTGTGTGTGTGTGTGTGTGTGTGTGTGTGTGTGTGTTTGTTTTGGCCTGTGGGGAGATGTAACATTCCAAACTACCCCAAAACATAAGTGTTAATCCATTTGGGCTGGTTATTCACCTGGCCAAGGGACACCTCTCAGGAAGATGAGCCACCTTAAAACATTCTAAAGAGAAAGGTGGAATAATTTGAGATAATGTACTTTTCCTCACAGGAATCCCTATCCCTGGCTCAATCTTACACAGCTTTGTAAGTTTGCACGCTTTAATGAATTACTCAGAAAAGTTAACTTCTCCTTTTCTTCTTCCTCTCTCTGTCCTAAGCATTCTTTCCTCAACACTTGGGACTTCCTTAATCTTTCTCTAAAGGGCCTCTCCCTGTCTTGTCCACCCTGTGGCTGATCTCCATGGCTCAACTTAACTAAATCCACATGGCTTTCTCTGTCTCCCTCCTTGAGGCAGCTGGTGAGATTTATAGTTTGCCTGCTTCAAAGTTTTTTCTTTTAAACTCTAATAAAATTGTCCTTGAACTAAAATAAATAAATAAATAAATAAATAAATAAATAAATAAATAAAATTTTAGAAATCTAACCAACTGTGGTTGGTATGTAAAATGAGTATAAAATTTTTTTAAATAAAAAAAAATCTAACCAAAATTAGAAACAATTCAAACATCTTTCAAATACTCAGTAGATAAATAAAATGTAGTATATCTGTGCAATGGATTGTTATTCAGCCATACAAAAGAGCCAAAAGGGCTGGAGAGATGGCTCAGTGGTTGAGAGCACTTGTTGCTCTATCAGAGAACCTGGGTTTGGTTGCCAACACGCACAACGGTGGCTCATAACTGCTGTGGATATCACTCTGTATGCTGTGAATGTGTATTGCTCTGATTTGGTTGATAAATAAAATGCTGATTGGCCAGTAGCCAGGCAAGAAGTATAGTATATAGGCAGGTTAAGTAGAGAGGAGAATTCTGGGAAGAGGAAGGAGAGAGAGAGGAGTCACCAGCCAGACACAGAGGAAGCAAGATGTGAAGGCAGAACTGAGAAAAGGTACCAAGCCACGTGCTAAACATAAATAAGAATTATGGGTTAAAAGAGCTAGTCAATAGTTAGCCTGAGCTAATGGCCGAGCAGTTTTAATTAATATAAGCTTCTGTGTGTTTACTTGGGTCTGAGCAGCTGCGAGCCGGGCAGGACCAGGAAAACTTCAGCTACACCTAACCATCAGGAGCTCTAATTTCAGGGGATCCAACACCCTCTTCAGGCTTCCTTGGACACGAGGTGTGCTCTGGTGTATATGCATACATACAGACAAAACACTCATACATATAAAATAAGTAGATAGATGATAGGTAGGTAGATAGATAGATAGATAGATAGATAGATAGATAGATAGATAGATAGATGATAGATAGATACATACATACAATATACATACATAGATAAAAGAAAGAAAGAAAAAATATTTTAAAGAAAGAATATTTTAAAGGAGCCAAGAACTGATACACATTATAGGTACTAACTTTAAAAGCTATTCTTAGTGAAAGAAGCAAATCATTTATAAAAAAAAAAGAGGCTGGGGGAGGGGGAGGGTCATACTGAATGTGCAGCTCAGTTGGTAGTCGCCTCATGCATGAGGCCTGAATTCACTAACAGTGGTTGTTGTATAACTCTGTACACATGTGAACATGCTAAACCTCAGTGAATTGTACACCTCAGCGGGTAAATTTTGCAGTCTATAAATTATATGTCAATAGAGCTGTCAGAAATGCCCAGAATCACCAGCCGAATGCCACATTTCTCTTTAACTTTACCCCAAATTTGCTTGAATTAATGGACTGTGATGGCTAGGGAGTAAAATTAGAATCTCGGGACCCGACAGAGGCACACAGCAACTGTAGATGCCACCCAGGGGAGAACGGGAGCTCAGCCCTCTCCCCTTCACCTTGCCCTCTCCCACACCTGTGCCCTCCATGCAGCTGAGGCTTCACACACCTGCCCTGCCCTATGAGACTAAACCCAAAGTCCCTGGAGCTCCTAGGCGCTGGTCCTTCTCCCTGGAGTCCTCACACCCCTCTGCAGCCAAACTCACCCGACATGAGGTCTGTACATTTGATATCTTTTCCTTTGCTCCCTCTGAGGTGCTTGAAAATGTATACAAAAGTCATCAAGAGGCACAAAAGCACTCTCCTGATTTCTAGTTGTAAGTCAACTGTGAAATTTTCAGAAAATATATGAAAGTAGAAAGAAGAAAATATGACCCACAACCATCACCTAATAATAATCTGTTAACATTCAGTGTACATCTTTCTAAGGTTTTCTACATATGTGCATGCATATTTCCTTCTAAGGTTAGATCATTATTTTTAGCTAATTGAGAGCATGCTATAAATTGGGTTTTCTTTATAAAGGTCATGTGACTAGTCTTCTTGTTGGCAGTGGCTTCTAAAAGCCTAGAGTCAAAAGCACAAAGGCTCACAGCATTCACGCTGTGAACAAACTCAGTTTAATTTTATCTTTTTCAGATTTATTCTGTCCTACTTTCCGTATTCTCTTATTTCTATATTTAATCTAATTTTGTTTATGTATTTCTATAAAACATTCCAAGGGCTTTCTAAAATAAACAACTGTTCCGTCTTAGCTGCTTAGTCTGGATCTTGAATACCCTGAGGTCTAAGTGCCCGTGTCTTAAAGGCCTGGTCCCCAACCCGTGGCGCTATGGACAGAGGTGAGGCCCATAAAAGGACATTCTGTCACTGGGCATGCGCCCCTGACGAGATAATGGAGCTCCAGCTTTTTTTTTTGTTGTTGTTTGTTTCCAAGCTGCCACAGCCCTCCTCTGCCACATGATTGCTTCATGATGTGCAGGGCAACAGGGCCAAAGCATGGAGACCAACCAACCATGCGCTGGGCCAAAACAAGCCTTTCCTCCCTCCATCCTGAATGCCTTGGGTATTTTATCATAGCGATAGTAAGCTGACTTCTACAATAACCATTTTAAGTGCACAATCCTACAGCGGAGTAGATCCCAAGGATATCTTTAAAAAGTAAAACTCGTTAATGACAATGTTACAGGACCTTCTCCGCTTCCATCCTCTACAGCTTCTTTGCCTCGTTCATCATCACTGAATTTGACAATCCAGGGAGATCTCTTCCTCTCACCATCCTACAAGTGGCAGGGTCCTTTCTCAGGGGGCCCACACAGCCCACTACACTTTCTTTCCAGGCTCTTCTTCTCTAGCAAATGTGATTACAGGCATTGTTAGCCTCTCTTTGCAAGCAAAGGGATAGCAATTTAGAAACAATACAGTCTTAGTTAAGATTGGTAATTCCTCTGAGATTCCCTGATGCTTGTATGCGGTGTGAAGAGAATCCACCTGTGCCTGGTTAGCCCTCCAGGCCTGAAATCACACAGACAAGGACACTCATTTATCACAGATCTCCACTGAAGGCAGGCTTCTTTGCTGTGGCATCTCTCGGTGTAATATGAGCTAATGGAATCAGCTGAACGGATTTGTTCTTTCACATCAATTCCAAATAGTTACGAACTGAACTAAGTTTAGATATTCACAGAATGTTCCCGGAGTGCCTCCCTCCATTTTTGTTCTTCCCCCAAAGACATCTCTTCCAGCTTAGTCCCCTCCGTCCTTTCACACGTGCTGAATATCTGTTGTGATTTAAGGCTCCATGGTCCTTGAAGTCCTCTTTCCCTGCCGTGAACTTTTTTTTTTTTATTTTAGAGTAAGGTACATAAGAATTTTCTCTCTCTCTCTCTTTTTATATCTCCTCTTCTTTCTCTCCATCCAGCTAACTCCCCCTCCTACACGCTTACCCGCCACATGCACAAAGACATTAAGACATTCTGCATTTTCTATATATTAAATTATTTTTAAACACAATTTGTTGAACATTAATTTCTATTTTGCTCTTTTATTTCGTTTAAATTTAGGTAGTTTTTTTTAAAGGCATTCAGATTTTATATAAGCACAACTGGTAACTTATAAAAATTTATATGAATAAGGCTATTTTTACAATTCAGCTTTAACTGTGGTTTCCACAGGGCCAGTCAAGTCTCTCCTAGTAGCTGTAAGATTAAAAAATGGGCACACTGCTTTCAAAGACAGCTTTGCCTGCCAAGGGTGAATTTTTGATAGATCTCACATATTCAAAAGGGTTGACGGGGTCCGAGGAGTTATTGCAGTTTATAAAGTGCTTGCCTTGAGAACACAAGGGCCTGAATTTGATCCCTGGTATCCGTGTAGCAATCAGGAGACAGGGGCTGTAATACCAGCCCTGGAGAAGCAGAGACAGGCAAATCTCTGGGACTCGCTGTCAGACAGACTCATCAAGGTGGCCACCCCCCATCTAATGAGTCTCTGTCTCAAAACCCAAGATTGATGACTCGCGGGGAACAACACTCAAGACTGTGTTCTGGCTTACACACGGGTACACGCATATACAAGGCCACAACACCCAAGGTTGGCGATTTGGACAAGGTTGGTGGTTTGGAATCCTGGCACCTTTTAGGTAAAAGCATAGAGTTATAGATAGTTTGGTTTAAATAAGTAATATATTTAGTGAACTCATAAAAAAAAAAAAAACATGTAGTATTGCTGGCGATTCTATTTTCTTAAAGAGGTTTGTAAAAGTTGCATGTTTCAGATGCTTTCAAAGTTGGATCCACTTACCCCTGGCTAGGGGAACTCTCTACCTCAAGTTAATAATCATACTTTCTCTAAAAGAGCATACATCCCATCATATTAACCCACCATTTTCTCTCCTTTCAATCTGCTAGACTATTATATTTGCTGACAATTTTTCACTCCTCTCTACCTTTGCCACATTTCCCTGTAGTGCAATGCACTTCCTTGCCCTAGTGACTTTGAACTGAATTTGCAAATGGAATGTAAGCTTAGGGAAGAAAGCTTGGCCCCAGCAGAAATTTCAGTGTGTGGAAGTTTGACTCTATCCTACCCCTCGCCCCTGATTCCTGTCCTCTTGCATAAAAGTTGCATGTCCCAAATAGTGCCTCTTGCCTTAATGTGGATTCTGAAAGAAAAGATATAGAGCCCAGGCAAGCTGAGCACACATCTAGGCAATTTCCATCTCGTAGGTAATGACAGTTGGATAAATCGTGCGTACGTTGGCCTGAATTTGGCTTGGTGTTCGCCATTCTGCCTCTTACTCCCTTCCCCATTTCACTATAAGGCATCCATCTAATTATCTGTTCATCCATCCTCCCCAGTATTATTGTAGTTTGACAGTACAAGTGTTACATTCTGGTTGTCTTTAGCCGTAACAGCATGCCTTTTAATAGTTGCCAAGACTGAGTCATAGAACACATACCTTCTCTTCCTAGAGACAGTCTTTGGTAAGAGGATTTTAAAATGTAAATTGGCAGATGCACAAAAGGAAGGAAACTTACATCATGGAAGGCTTCAGATCCCAAATATGTACTAACACATTCACCACTTTTGGAAAGTGCAAAACCCATTGTCTTTTTTTTCTTCTTTTTTATATATTTTTTTAAATAGAATATGTTTTTTTCAGTTAATTTTATTTTAATCATGCCCATATAGAATTAGTGCAAATTTCCCTACTTGTTTACCTAAAAATAATAATTCCATTAATCAATAAAATTATGGCAAAATATTTATCCTATTCCAAAGCTTAGAATTGTTCTTTGAAAATAAAACATTTAGTTTTTAATAAGGATCATTTATTAGGACCATGCAAATCATAACTGAGAGGAAGGTGGAAATTTCTGAAGGTCCTTCTCTGAAGAAATCCATATATTTGCATTTAGTCTCACTTGAAGAATCCAAATGGACTGCCATGTCACATATTTGATGACTGACTTCCTTCATGATGCTGTTATAATCAGTGCATTTAATTTTGAAAACAAAATGTGGAACCTCCCATCAGAACATGGCTCACGGTGGTGTGTTGATACCAGGTAGGGGAATTAACACTTATTCAGTTCAGGCAAAAAGTAATTGATGTCTCATAATTTCTCCATGCTCTTGGATATTCTTGCTGAGCATAATGAATGAAATTATGGATGCTGTGGGTTATAAGGTAGGTGAATAAGCAATACGAGTTGTATATGTTTAGAATGTGTTGGAGTGATAGTGGGCCCTGATCCAGTCAGTAGATGTAAACATATGAAACCGTTGAAAGGTGGAGACAGAAAGAGCCTGTGCTCCAAATAATATCATTTTACTCTTTACTTGTGGTAGGCAGGATGATGACATAAATAATAATAATAATAAAATAAAAAAAAGTCTGTGCCCTAATCTCCAGAAACTTACGTGGCAAGAGTACTTAATAGATACGATTATCCTGGAATTTCCAAGCAGACCTCCTCCCATTATGAGTCTCTAAAAACCTTTTCCTGGAAGGTCAAATGAAGAGATGGCGTGGTAGATGTTCAACAGGAGCGCCAACGCTGTAGGCCCCAGAAACCTGCCTGGCATATGAATTGTTTTTATCTGTGAGAGTCTTACTGGACTCCTCACCTGCTGGAATATATGATGATAAACTGTGTTGCTTTAAATTTGTGATCCTGTTAGTACAGTGAGAGAAAGGGTACTGTCCATTTAACCGAAGGAGTGAGTCACCCCACTGGTGACACAGCCAGATGCTGTCATAGCTCCCTGGTGTGGATCTTCCCGAAGACCCACATTCCCTCGACCTTAGCACAAGCCCTCAGGTTTGACGCTCAACCTTTGTGGGACTTTCAAAGGACACACATCCCCACCTGCTGTGACCCACTAAGGCATATTTTCAACCCCAAAATCTCTTTAGTTTATTTCTTCCTGTTGCCTTGATTTCTGTTTGTGAAGTGACATTTTAGGTCCTCACAGATTGATTATTCTACATGAGGTTAAAAATGGCAAAATACATTTCAGCACCCCCCTACAAGGGTCACACTCTCAGGTGTAATCAATCTGCTTGCACCAGATCAGGAAAACCATTTGGGGACTGTGTCCCTTTTCCACTGCTACAGTGTTTGATGATTTGGTTTGTTTATATTGATGAAGTAGCAGCATTGACTGTTAAGTTCTTCTGTGGTTTTTGAAATATAGACACACTGTTTTAAAATGTTAAACTATGCTCCGATTAAATCCACTTAAACTTTGTTGAAACTCATGGATACTTTTGTTCTTGGCTGGACTGACCACTGTGAAAAAAAAAAAAATCTGTCTTGGGGATTCTCAGGAAGGAACCATACACAGAAATGTTCATTAAAAACAAAGGCAAAAGTGAGTCATCTGGGAGAAGCTACAAACAGATATCAAATATATCCAAAGGAAAGGCATGGACTGGTTCCAAATTGTTGCTTAAAAATCGTAGAGATAGAAATGGTCATTGAGAAAAGGTGAGAAACAGTCACACCGTGATGAGTGGGGTGTGTGTACACATAAACTGGACTGGAAAATGGATTTCAGCAGTGGTGGAAGTGTGAAAAGCAAATGGATTTAATCTATAGAAGACAGAGAGAAAGCTAGAAAGAGGCACTATGAAAGAATAAACCCAAATAATGGGTGATAATAATTGAGCTTTGCACTAAATTGACACATAAGGTTATTATCTAATATTTTTAAATATGTTCTAATTCATCTTCTTCTCTCAACATCAGAGGATCTAATAGTGTGCAGCATCCTCCTCAAAGAGGTTAATCTCTGGATTTCAGCCATGCATCATCGAACAAACAGGATGTTACATTAATGGAGCATCATTTTGCCTGCAATATTGAATATTTATAATATACAGTCATAAAAGGAAGCACCAAGTTATTGACAAGACACCAGAGAATGGCAAAAGAGGTTATTTTGTATTCCTAAACTACT
Organism: Peromyscus leucopus; assembly: GCF_004664715.2. NCBI lineage: Eukaryota > Metazoa > Chordata > Mammalia > Rodentia > Cricetidae > Peromyscus > Peromyscus leucopus. Next base: position 43,526 of record NW_023505223.1, on the reverse strand, counting down.
TATCATGCCTCATTTTTTCCACTCTAACCGAAGTAGAAGCTACAAGCATATATCATGTGTTTTCCTTGAGAGCCGAGAGTGTAACAGAACACTGGACACCATGCCAGAACACCTGGGTTCTAGTCCCATCCCTCTGCCTTTGGCAACAGGAAGGCGAGGAGACCTCCCAGAGCCTGTTGCCTGCTTGACAAACAGAGATAATGTTACCTATTTTTGTCTGAGTCACAAAATGAGGCAACATGATACCCTGCAACCCGAGAGTAGCTTTCTCTACATTGGTCTTTTTTAAAAGTGGTGTAGTGATCACTAAAATACTAGTTCAGTTCAAATATATGTTGTTATAATTTAGGTGGAATTGTAATTAAGCCGTGCCCTAGTAATTGTTCTTGATTAGTCCAGTCATGATCTTAGGCTTTTGTGCTTATAGTGCTGTCCGTTGCACGTGACTTCTTGGAAAATAAACATGGGTTCGATGCTGGTTTGCCTAGAGCTACCTTGGTGAACTTTGCCGTAGTTTCTGAGTTCTCTCCTTAAATCATGTCTGCATTAAGGTGTCAGAACAAAACATCAGCTTTGCTGATTTACTTTCTTTTTATTCTTTTTTTTTTGTTGTTGTTGTTGTTCTGTTTTTTTTTTGAGACAGGGGTTTCTCTGTGTAGTTTTGGAGCCTGTCCTGGATCTCGCTCTTGTAGACCAGGCTGGTCTCGAACTCACAAAGATCCGCCTGGCCTCTGCCTCCGAGTGCTGGGATTAAAGGCATGCACCACCACCACCACCACCACCACCCCACCCCATGATGACTTACTTCTCTAGTATTAACAGTCACTCCAGTATTGTCAATTTATCCGGTAAACTAGCAAAATGGACAGTTTGAGTTCGTTTTGCCTTTTCTAAACTAACTAGCTTTTTTGTCTGAATTAATCAAATCAACCAGTAGGCTTAGGCTTCCTATAGATGCAGCTTAAATGTCACTTTCTATCTTCAACTTGCTACTTTGGGACTTGGTGAAAACACTTTGGTATTTAGAGTGCTACCCAATACCATTTATTAAAGGATTATCTTCATATGGCAGATTTATTTTAACAGCTTTTATTTATGGAAAATTTTAACATAAGCATATTGAATAGTATGAAGAATTTCTATGTTTTCACCCCAGCTTCCATAGTTAATAGTTCATAACCAATCCTGCCTCGTCTGTCTCCACCCATCCCTCCCCACTCCGTACTTTTTGGAACAAATATCCCATAACTTATAATTTAATCCTTGAATATTTTACTCTGTATCTCTGAAAAGTAAAATTTTAAACTAAGTATAATAAACTATCATGCCCAAAATAAATAAGCATTTTCTTTTTAAAATATATATTATTATTAGTTCTCTGGTAATTTCACAAATTCATACAATGTATTTTGATTGTATTCACCCTCCTTCCTCCCTCTAATGCCTCCCTTCAGCACTCCTTCCTTCCCCTTTGTATCCTCCTTTTTGTAGATGTTTTGCACACAATATATATATGATTAATGTTTCCCCTCTCTCAGCTCCTCCCAGCTCCTCCCCACCACCCAAATCTACACTCCTTCTTTCTCGCTCTTAAAGAATACAGGCACCTAAAAAACAATAATGAAGTAAAATAAGACAAAAAAAAAACCCACAATAAGACAAAAACAAACAAGGGGGGAAGCACAAGAAACATAAACAGACACTGAGACACACGCATTTGCACATACAGAAGACCCATAACAACAAAATCAGAAACTGTAATATATATGCAAAAGGTCTGTAAGGGAAAAAAAAAAAAACCGAAAAGCACTGTGAGACAAAAAACTACCCAAAACACTATTGAGTTTATTTTGTGTTGGTCATCTACTGCTGGGAATGTTGTCTATTCTTAAATGTGGTTTGTTTACCCAGTCAGACTCCGGTTGGAGAAAACTAAATTTTCGTTTGCAAGTGGTTATCAACTGGAGAGAGTTTCTAGTTAGGGATGGAATTGTGTCTAATCCCCCTCTTAGCACCTGGACCTCATCTGGCTTAGACCTGTGTGAAAGGTTTTTTGCCCCCCCCCCCATAAGCCTCTCTGTCAACGCAGCAATCCAAATCACACCAAATCAGACCGAATTAGAAAAAGCCCTGGTTTAATGGGTAAAGCATTCCCGGGTGATTCTCTGCCCCACAGAGAGGAGACCAGAACGAGAGACCTGAAAACCACGTGTCTGTTTTCTGGCAGGCAGCTTATATACCCTATGGGAGTGGTCTGGCGAGCTTTGAAGGGGCGGGTTTGGAAAGAGATGGGCGCGTAGAGGTAGATCTTCCACCGGAACATTTCAGACTCTTTGGGTACAGGGATGCCAGGGTGGGGGGGGTTGAGGTTGGAGCTGCCACCCAAAACACTGTGCAGGCCCGGTGGATCCTGCCACAGTCTCTGTGAGTTCGCGTGTTGTGTCAGTCCTGTTGGGTCTGGAAGACATTGTTTCCTTGTTATCCTCTATTCTACTTCGGCAGAGTCTTCTGACCCCAGAGGGAAGGGAATTGATGGAGACAGCCCACTTAGGACTGAGCGTTCCCAAGGTCTCTCATTCTCGGCACGCTGTACGGCTGTGGCTCTCTGTGTTTGCTCCCGTCCACTACAGGAAGAAGCTTCTCTGCTGATGGGCTGACTGAGACCCTGCTCTAGGAGTCTATCAGAACGGCAATAGGAGTCATTTTGTTGCTGTGCTCCTTTAGCAGAAGGGCAGTGTTCGGTTTTTCTCCAGGTCCGTTGCCTATCCAGTCTTAGGTTCTTGGCTGGTAGCCAGCGTCTAGGACAGCTCCGTCTCCAGGAGTGAGACTTAATTCCAATCAGACAATGGTCGGTTACTTCTGTAACTTTTATGCTACTATTGCACCAGTGTATCTGGCAGGTAGGTCTGGTTTTTTTCGTTTTTGTTTTTGTTATTGTTGTTTTGTTTTATTTTGGGGGTGGGGTCAGCAGAGCATGAAGGTCAGCTGGGTGCTTTCTCTGCCTCTCTGAGCTAGCAGGCTTTCACCCCCAACATCTGGCTTCTGAATCTTAATCGGAAGATTGAGATTTAGTTAAAAAAAAAAAACATAAATCAATAACATTTCAGAGTTTGATTAAAAACAGCACAGGTCACACTATTGTAGACTGCAGAGTTTGTAGCTGGGTTGGTGTTTACTTTTCTTTGGCAATGTGTAGAGTGCCTTCTGTACCACATGACACCATCAGCAGAGTTGAAGGCTCTAGGTAGGCCCTAGTTCACCTTCTCTGTGTTCAGTTATGTAGGTGTGTGGTCAGCGAAAGGCCTTACTATCTATCAGTTGTGGAGATCAACCAATAGTCTTGGTAATTGTCTGGGTTGTTTAGGGTTCCCATGGGTCCCTTATGGCCAACAACAGGATTATATGTAATCCATTCGCAGCATTGGAGGCTTCATTTGGGGGAGAGATGTCTAGTTAGGGCTTTGTCTTACCTGTTATTTGATGATTTTGTTCAGATTTCTTATATGCATATATTTTAAGAACTTTCTACTGTATTAGCTTTCCATATGACCTCTCAAAAGGCCCTTAGTTTTAACTGTCCCTCCCCGTATTCCCTCCCCTTCCCCATTTGATCTTCCTATTCCAGCCTGTCCCCATCCATCCATAACTTTCTATTCTATTCTCCCTTCCTAGAGATATCCCTCAATCCTAGTCCCTTACTATATACCTAACCTTCGCAATTATATGAATTGTAGTCTGCTTATTGAAGACTGACCAGTTGACATGCACTTATAAGCAAATATATACCACATTTGTCTTTTGGGGTCTAGCTACCTCACTCGGGATGATTTTTTTCCTAGCTCCATCTATTTACCTGTGAATTTCATGATTCATTTAACAGGTGAGTAATATTCTGTTTTGTACCACATCTTCTTTATCCATTCACTCATTGACAGACATCTAGCCTTTTCTAATTATGACCGTTATGAATTGGGAAGTAATGAACATGGTTGAGCGAGTGTCTCTATGTAGGGTGAAGCATTCTTGGGTATATTCCCAACAGTGGTTATAGCTGAATCTTGAGGTAGTTGGAGTCTCATCTTTCTGATGAACACCACACTGATTTCCATAGGGACTGTACAAGTTTGCAATTCCACCAGCAATGGATGAATGCTCCTCTTAGGTCACATCCTCACTAGCATGAACTGACATTTGTTTATTGGTCTTGGCCATCCTGCTGGATATGGATGAAATCTCAAAGTAGTTTTGATTTGCATTTCCCTAATGACTAAGGATGTTGAACATTTATGTGCTTCTCAGCCATTTGAGTTTTCTCTTCTGTGAATTTTGTTGTTTAGATCTATACCCCATTTTTAACTGGGTTACTTGTTTTCTCAATGTCCAGCAGTTTTTTTTTATCTCTTTATATATTTTGGATATTAGTCATCTATTAGATATATATTTAGATAAAATATTTTTTCCATTCTGTAGGCTGCTGCTTTGTCTGAGTGATGTCCTTTGCCTTACAGAAGCTTTTCAGTTTCATTGAGGTTCCATGTACAAATTGTTGGTCTTATTGCCTGTTCAGAAAGTCTTCTGTACCAATACATTCAAGGCTATTCCCCACTTTCTCTTCTATCAGATTCAGTGTTATGTTGAGGCCCTTGACCCATCTGAAGTTGAGTTTTGTGCAGGGTGATAAGTATGGATCTATTTGTTTTTCTACATGTAGCTATCCAGTTTGTCCCTCACCATTTGTTTGATGATGCTGTCTTTTTTCCAGTGTGTTTCTGGCTTCTATATAAAAAGAAACATCAGATATCCACATGTGTGTAGACTTATGTCTGGGTCTTCAATTTTATTTCATTGATCAATGAGTCCATTTTCATGCAAATACCATGCTGTTTTTAATTACTATAAACTCTTTTTTGTTTGGTTTGGTTTTGGTTTTGGTTTTGGTTTTTCGAGAAAGGGTTTCTTTGTGTAGTGTTGGTGCCTGTCCTAGAGCTTGCTCTGTAGACAAGGCTGACCTTGAAACTCACATGATCTTCCTGGCTCTGCCTCCGGAGTGCTGGGATTAGAAGCATGTACCACCACCACCCGGCTTACTATAGTAACTCTTTACAAACTACAGTTTGAAACCAGGGTGGTGATATCTCCAGCAGTTCTTTTATTATTCAGAATTCTTTTAGCTATCCTGTTTTGTTTTGTGTGTGTGTGTGTGTGTGTTTCCATATGAAGCTGATAATTGTCCCTTTAAGATCAATATTTTCTTAATATCATTAAACTGTTAGTGTTTGTTAAAATTTCTCGGTGTTTCATAATTTTATTTATTTTTTTTTTTTGTAGTTTGTCTCATTCAGTATCCAATAAGATCTCCACACTGTGATTGGTTCGTGTGCTTCCTATTTCTCTTTTAATCTTCAATTTTTTCTCTTTCTTTCCTTTTATTTTTTGAAAAGCTGCCCCCTAACTATGACAGGGGAGAAAAGAAAACAACACACAATTAGAGGGTATTAAGTAAACATGTAGCTCTTGAGAACAGCTAGTGAGTAAAGCATTTTCAACAGAGGTTGAAACTGTGATTATCCCACGGAATAAACATACCTGTGGTGGGAATGAAAAGCCAGAGCTCATCCATGGAGCTCTCAGTCTGGTACTCCTACTGACTGACTGCCTTCCTGTGACTTCTGATGGGGGTCATGAGCACCTGATTTGATGTTTGGTATCTATGACTTGCTTTTTTTTTTTTTTTTTTTTACTTTTGCTTGGTACATACTTAGTAATCTCATTCATTTGAAACCCAAAATATCACTACCAGAACCTTCACTAGACCATACAAAACACAGCCGTTCTCCTTGATTACACTCTATTGTATTTAATGAGTTAGGGACTCTCTCTCTACTTGGAGCTCAGGACTGGGGGATTTGGCTACTCTGCCTAGAAAACTCCTGTCTATACCTCCCAAGCACTGAGATTACAAGAAGGTGCCTGGTTTATCCAAACTTCATTTCTCATGGGTGGTAAGTTGCTTTACCCACTGATACATTTCCCTAGTCCTGATGTTGGCAAAAAAAAAAAAAGTATTGTTTTGTTTCTTTTGTTTACTTACAGAGTCTTGACTAGCATCCCTCCAGGATGGAAGTCATGAAATTGCTACACCGTGGTTACTCATTACATGGGAAAGGTGGGTTTATCAGGCTTCTTCCTTTTAAAGAAGTTCCTGAGGCCCCATCTCCCCAGTGACCTTTTGAACAATTTTGGGGCTTTCTTCTGCATGAGAGATTTGCTTCTCCTTCATTTATTTGTTCCTTTATTTGGGGGGATTAAAATCAGGCTATAAGTATGCTAGGCTCTTTCTGCTGTTTGTTTTAAGGCAGGATCCCTCTAAGTTACTCTAACAGGCCCCTGTTGTCCAAGCACACTTTGACTTTGTAGTTCTATTGCCTTGAGCTTATGAGTAGCTGGGACTATGGTACATCGTTGCCAGGTTCAGCTCTCTATTTACTGATTGATTTAACCTTTGATTTATATTGGTCTGGATTCATGGGCATTTATTCCATAATTTGGTGTTTAATCCTATCTGGCTTTATTGCTCACATTGTCTCATCTCTTCATACTCTTGACTTTGTGTTCCTTTGCTCACTTTTTGTGAACATGTATGTTCAGGACATCTTTCTGCTACCCAAATATTTGGGCTCAACTTGTGAGTCCCTGGCCAAGCTTGAAAGCCATCCAGTTTTCCAAGGAGCCTTTGTTCCTTTAACTGAAAAATGATGTGAGAACTGAGGACCTCAGACACTGGAGTGAGAAAGTTTAAATTATTTTTGATTGTCATTTTTATCTATTTTAGAAAGCTTAAATTATTTTGTATAATTAAAACTTTTTGTTTTAAAAAAGTTCCAATGTTCAAAAAGCTACCTCTCTTGTAAAATCTCAGCCTATGCTGAATATTCAGCCTCTATTCCAAAGCAAGTGCTTCACATGCACATCATGTTTCTACACACCTTAGCTTTAGATCCAGCATCTGAAAGCATCTACATTGTGCCAATCCAGTCAGTTATTTGGCAAATGATGTCTATGACCTTTGACTTTTTTTTACAAAAAAAAAATTGTGACTAGAGTAAACATGTTTATGCCTTGTAATCATAAAGTGCCTAGGGAAAGTGGAAAATGGCACATATAATAAGGAATCATTATGTTTAATTTTGTGAAATCATACAGTAAAAATGCATAAAGGCAAATCCTTCTAAAGTGGATTTATGAATAGGTAGGCAAATCCAGTAACCACTCTTTTCATTACAACACTTATGAAATCTAAAGAAAATAAACAGTGGAAACTTCCATGCTAGAAAGAATAAAAGAAAATGTTTTCAAAAGATTGTCAGGTCATTTCTATATAAAATATACTAGTTTCAGTCTTTCATTTATTAGTAAAGGGGTCTTCATACAATTTATTTTTAAAGATTGATTTTTTTAATGGATTGCTGTGGGATAATGTCCTTGTACACTGTAAAGATTTGTCACTTGAATTGGCTTAATAAAGCATTGATTGGCCAGTAACCAGGCAGGAAGTATAGGCAGGGTAAGCAGCCTAGGAAATGCTGGGAAGAGAAGGGCGGAGTCAGGAGTTGCCAGGCAGACAAGAGGAAGCAAGAAGAGAATGTCATTTTGAGAAAAAAGGTACCAAGCCATGTGGCTAAACATAGATAAGAATTATGGCTTAATGTAAATGAAAGAGCTAGCAATAATAAGCCTGAGCCATTGGCCAAACAATTATAATTAATATTAAGCCTCTGAGTCAATTATTTTGGAAGCAGCTGCTGGGTATTTGGGAATAGGCAGGCAGGAGAGTAACTTACTTCCGCCTACAATGGATTCCTATATTGTTCGTATTTAAGATATACAACATGATGTTATAAAACACATATGTAGCGAAATAGTTACTACTGTGAAAAATTAACATATCCACCCATCTCAAATAGTTGCACAATCACTATCCCATGCACCTGTGGCAAGAGCAGCTGCTGTCGTAGAATACTTAACTATGTAAAGATGTGCTACATTGTTTGTGCTATGTAATATTACTTTAACTGTGTAAAGGACGTGTGTTTAATTATGTAGAGATGTGTTGCATTGTTCACTTTGCCTGCCTAAGGCACCTGATTCGTCTATTAAAGAGCTGAACGGCCAATAGCTAGGCAGGAAAGGGATAGGCAGGCTGGCAGGCAGAGAGAATAAATAGAAGGAGGAATCTAGGCTTGAGAGAAGTAGGAGAGTAGAAATGAGAAAGAGGAAGACATTTGCCTGGGGCCAGAAGCCAGGCAGCTGCCAGACAGACAGACATAAAGACAGCAGGAGAGTAAAAATATACAGAAAAAAAAAAAGGTAAAATGTCCCGAGGCAAAACATAGATAAAGAGAAACAGATTAAAGTAAGAGCTAAGATATGGCCAAGCATTCATAACTAATAGGAAGTCTCTGTGTCATGATTTAGGAGCTGGTTGGTGGCCTTTAAAAAAAAAAAAAAAAAAAAAAAAAAAAAAAGCCTGGTACAAGCCATGTCTACTCACTTAGCAAAAAAAAAAAAAAAAAAAAATCTTCACACTAGACACAACTATCACTAACTATAGTCCTCACACTGATGCTAATTAGAACTCTGAACTTACTCATTCTATGTAAGAAGAGTTTTTGTGGAAGTTATTCATTCATTCTAGCATCAGAAAAACCTAGACAAATATTTGACATTTGACAATCCATAAATCTGTGTGTTATTTTCTCCTCTGTAAAATCAGTTGGGAAATTGATTCATATATGTAAAACAATTAATACATATGTGATACATCTGTAACTTTTATGTATGTCAACACATGTGTAAAATGGACATTGATCTCTATAAAATACATGCAGCTTAACCCCTCCAAAGTTCAATAACAGGCAACCCTTTCTTACATCTAATATTTTACATTTTTCTACATACTTAATTCTTTCTTTAATATTAAACATTTTGCTAATTCATACTGACTTCACTATTAAAAATAAGTTCAAATAAGTGAAATTTGTTAATGTGTTTTTTTTTTCAATTCAATACTTTAAGGGGAACATTTTGTCATATACTAATGAGTTTTCCCTTTACATTTCTTAATGTGTAGCTTTCATGCATTCTCCTTAGGACAGTGGAGTTATAACAAATCTAGACTATAAAAACAAATAAAACTTCAATATTCAAATTTCAGTACTCAAAGCAGGCATAATAAGTCTGCTTCCTACTCTCATATCCTGACATTCAGACCTATCAAAAGATTCAACAATCTGCTGAATATTTTTAGCCCATGTTGACTTTATTCATGGAAACTGCCAAGTTTCAGGCAAGGAGAGACTTGAGGATAAATCTGAGGAAAGACCTTGTGGCTTGGAAAGAACAGAGAATAGAGAGATGTCAGCCCATCTGAGCCAGCAAGCTTCTGAGCAGAGAAGAGGAATGGAGGGAGAAGATGAGTCCCGCTCTCAACCCTCTCTTCCAGGTCGAAGCCCTGCCAAACGTTTTGGATAGAGCAGCTAACACTGTGGAACACTCAAAGCTGGTGGATGGACTCTTCTTCCCTCTGGAGCAACAGGAGGAACAGGAGGTGAGAAGACAGTTACCTAGAACAATACGTCTGCACTCTTGCCTCTTTAGCCTGTGTGGCTCTTGGTGGTTTAAAGAAAGGACCACCGGGCTACCAGAGTCCAGAGAATGAGGCACACACAGGCAAGTGGACAAGTGTGGGTACAAAGGAAATCACCAGCACTCACAAGCCAAGGAACCACACAGGCATCCGACTTCCAAGCCCTCTGTGGGTCCCTCAGGACCACCCTACAGTTAAAAGTCAGAAAGCCACTCTTTGTACCACATAGCTCATCCACCCACACGAAGTCCTGACAGTGTCTTGGAACCAGGTAAGAGGAGCAAGAAAAACCTAAATAATTATCATTTCCCAAAAGGAACTGAGGCTCTGAAAAGTGATTATGAAAAACATACACACATGTAACATACGGTTGTCGTGAATCCTAACATTTATAATACATATAATATAATAATATATTATAATTATAATAATAATATAATATAAATGTCAGTAGGTGAGACGGGAATATCAGTTAAGAGAAATGAGGTTATTCAGTTGCAACCTCAAAACACACCTGGAATCCCAGCACTAGGGAAGTGGAGATAGGAAGACTGGAAACCAAGTCTTCCTCAGCCAATCTGAAGCTCATGACCCTGTCTCAAAAAAAAAAAAAATTAATAAATAAACAAAAAATGCAAACTCACTCTGAAAGGCTTTGAAGGTGACAGACGGGTGCCTTCCTTTTAGGGTGCTGTGGTGGTCATGTGGCTGTGGATGTGAAGCAGAATGGAAAGTGAGAGGGAGGACTCAGCTGCAGCTAGCGACCATGGCTACACCCTGCCTTGAGCTTGCCGGGATCAAGACCAGACAAGCAGCAAGCCCACGAGCTCCAAACAAGGAGGTGAGGGCACTGGCGGGAAGCCAAAGCCCAGGCCAGTTATGAGGTGCCAAGAGAAGACACCAGAAGCCCATAGCGAAATTCAGATAAGAAGCCAACTGTGACAAAAGACCACGTCAGACCACAACCTCTCCACTTGGGGAAGCAATGTGGAGCATTTCTCCAAGAATGACGCGGCCTAGCACTGGCTAATATTTTCCCTAATTAAATGTGTGACTGAATATCTAACCCGAGCCTCTTGGGATGCAACAGAGAGCACTACAAGTCCCTAGGGTAGCCTGGAGTGAACATGAAGATTCACTCATCAGGGGTGCTTGCCCTGGACTCAGTAGTGGGAGGACAAAGCTGATCCTTGCAAAGTGTCTAAACTGTGCAGCTAACGGTGATCGGGAGAGCTTATGCGAACCCTCTGGTCAAAACCCAAACTGAGGAGCTTTGTTCAGAATGTGGCAAAAAGAAAACTAAAAGTTGGCGATTCTGATGGACGAAATGTTCATTCATTTATATTTATGAAAGTCATCACCAGGTTCTTTGGTCCTGGCTAACAATTCAGTAGTAATATGGATACGTGAAGGCCATTTAAATTGCATGATAAAGGGGAAACTAGTTGAGCAATGGAAGAATAAAGATGGGTGATTTAGGGAAAGAAAATGATGTGAACGTGTCCCCGAGAGGCTACTGAAGACAGTAGATAGATGGGGAACCGTGGTGTGCACTCTAGGCCAAGGGAGCAACATAGACAAAAACACCCACCACCAAAAACAAAAACAAACAAACAAACAAACAAAAAAAAAACAAAGAACCTTGTTCCACATGGAACTCAGCACAGTTCAGTGTAGCAGGAATCTTAACAGGTCTTATTAATAAAATCAAACCTGAGGCCAGTTATTGGGGTGAATGCTGGAAGATCAGAGAAGCAGAACAAGCCACAGCCACCTCACCTTGCCAATTCCTCAGCTGATCCTGTTTACTCAGATGAAGCCTTTGAGTCCTCATCCAGAATGAATCTCACCTGAACTGCTGCTAAAAGCCTAAAAGCTTAACCAGCTCTAGTTCCTGGTCCTCATGCCTTAAATAACTTTCTGCCATCATTTCCTGGGATTAAAGCTCTTGTTACTACACCTGGCTGTTTCCAGTGTGGCCTTGAACTCACAGAGATCCAGCAGATCTCTGCCTCTGGAATGCTAGGATTAAAGTGTGAGTGCCACCATTCTCTGGCCTCTATGTCTGTCTAGTGGCTGTTCTGTCTCTGACCTCAGATAAATTTATTAGGGTGCACGATATTTTGGGGAACACATTATTACCACAGTTCAGCATGACCTAAGGACAAGTGTCAGGATGGTAATGGACAGGAGAGGAGAGCAGAGGCCACAGGAAGCAGACAGGGGGTCAGGAGGAAGAGAATGAGTGTGAGAGTGCTGGGCAGGTGGAAGAGGCAGCGCTTGAGGGTTGAGTGGGTTTGACAGGAGGGGAGGAGCAGTCCAGAACCTACCCTGCTGCTGTTCCAGCAGCTGGAGGTCCTGTCTGCCCGGCCACACTACCAGACACACCAGCAGGTGTAGGGCTCAGGGACACAGAATCATCTAGGCATGCTGAATTTGTTGTTCCCACAAGCGCTTTAAAAGGAACCCGGAGAAACACCAAGCTGTCTGAATCTGAGGATGCAAAAGGAGATCTGCTCAGGGATGCAAATTTGAATGTTGTCAACATAACCAAGATGCCTGATTATTGAAAAAAATGGGGGGTCAAAAAGACATGATCCTTTGTCTTAGTGTAGCTGTGTAAAACGACCTTTGTTTTCAAATTTCCCTCTGTATTCATATGAGGTATGAGTCAAGACTAGCAGTTCCCAGGCTGGCAAGATTACTTAGCCAGTTAAGATACTGTCCACCAAGCCTGATGCAAAGTTGGATGCCTCGAACATACATGGTGGGAGGAAAGAACTGCTTCCTGGACATTGTCCGCTGACCCCCCACCACATGTGTGCCATGGCTCAAACATCCCCCACATACATTCACAAAATAAATATATAAAATTAAAATTTTTAAAGTAATTTTATTCATGGATTAGTTACATGCAATTTAAAAAGAAATCAGTTTTTATTTTTACCAGTTTGAAAAGTGAGGTTTTTTTTTGAATGACATACTTTATAATTCAGTCATAAAATGCATGTTTCACTCTAACTTTACATACATTGTCTTTTGATGCCTACCATTGAATTGCTTTAATTTCTCTAACTTATTATAGCCTGGTGTTTCATTTTTGTTTTGTTTTGTTTTTGTAGTTACAGATTAAATTTTAACTATTTCTTACTAGATTCAATTTATTTGTATTATGTTACTCATCCTCAGACATGAACACTCTAAATTCTGACATTATTTTACTGTTAAACATTTGGAAAATGATGTGAAGCAGCCTTGATTTGTGTGGCTGGGGCCATGCTGACAGCTACGTGAGTAACCTGTGACATGAGCCCAGCGAAGTGCTCTGTACTGACAGTGTCTTGAAAGACCTTAGGGACAGCAGGGTCATAATGATGACACACATACTTCAGCCAGTTATAATGTGGATAGGATTGACAATGGGAGCCTATGGAGTTGAGAGAAAGGAAGTATTTTCTAGGTTCTAAGTGCAAAAACAATTGAGAGAAAAAAAATGTCAGTCCTCAGACCTAAGATTTTCATTACTTAATGGAAACAATTCTACAGCTATCAAAATAATTGTAGTTATCAAAAAGTTATCTTTTATATGACCGCTCAGATTGATCTGTGCTCTGTGTGTTATGAAGATTGTATGGCTCAGGCTGTTAAATTTTATTGACTTTTAGTTCCAAGTATCTGAAGTTCTAATTTTGAATATTTAAAAAAACTAACATCATAAAATGTATTTATAAGTAATATATGTATATAAATGTATGGTTATGAAAAATAAGTGACATCCTGTAATTGAATAAAAAATGTTACAGCTTTTAAAGCTGTGACTTAAAACTGAAGGGAAATGTAAACCAGTTGTCCCATGACAAAGCTATTAATTTAGTTTCCTTCAGGTTTCTTTCAAACTCCCAAGATAGATTCCTGAGAACCTAGAACACTGTGCTCTCAACTGCATCCATCTATGAGTTATGATGAACCATATTGCTGTTCTTCACTCGAACGCAATGACCACGCTTTCTAACTTTTAAAACTCCCATCCACCTCTAGTTCTACTCAAGTTTCTGCAATAAAGGCCACATTGAGGGACAATTTAGTCCTGGAGTTTGGTGGGGGAAGGAGAAGAGGCCATAAAAAGGAAATCATGGTGTAATTTTAAGAGGATATTTATAGCTACGGGTACTAATTTGTTCTTTCAAACTGGCATGGTATTTATTAGTCTAAAATAGATCAAGGTGACTGAATTCATAGTGGGTGATTATTTGTTCAGCTAATACAAATGTGCAGAGAGTTAGCTTAAACTAGATACACACCTCGGAATTCTGACATTTCTGGGTTCAAATCCCATCTACTAAATGTCCTGGACAGATTGCCTACACTTTATAATCGTTTTCTCAACTATAAAACTGAAATAATAGCATTGCCTGTCTCTGCTAAGAACTGTTGGCACCTTGAAAACAATTTGAATTCTGCCTAGCAGAGAGCAGGCACTAATCGCTAGCCACTGAGATTCTTCTGTCCTTAGGAAGTGATAGCTGCAGGTATGTTGTTTCTGGAATTTTCTTCCTTAAATACCTTTCCTTCCTCCCCCCTCTATTCTGATCCCTTATATTATCGTTCCTTTTCACAGCCACTTTTTCCCCATAACTATTTGGCTTTTATATTTTGTATTTTAATCTGTTTAAGGCTTTCATACGTCAGTAAAAACTGCATTCATTCATTTTTACAACCCCCTTTGACCCTACAATGCCACCCGTGGCTCTATTACCTCCCTCTCTCAAATTAATAACCCCTTCTTTATAGTTATTATTGTTATATACCACACCACCACCCACCACCAACAACAACAACAATAACCTACTGAGTCTAAATAGTGCTGCGTGTATTTAGCAGTGACCATTTGGGAATTAGGAAACCTATCTGGCAGCTCTTCCCTGGTGAAAACTGATCCCTCCCCTCTCTTAGCAGCCACTGATTTGTGGCTCTTCATCCTAGGGTGAGGTCTTGTTAAATCCTTCACCTCTACTTTGGTGTGTAGACTGATGTTTTGTAGGACTTGGGCAAGCAACTCTTGAGTTCATGTGTGCATCATCCCTGTCGTGTCTAGAAGACACGATCTTGCAGCATTCCTTCTCCTCCTCTGGCTCTTACAGTCTTTCCATCCCTTTTCTAGATATTCCCTGAGCCTCTCCAGCCATTCTTCCTTACCTAACACAGTGACTTCACAGAGGCATTCACTAGCTGCTGGACAAACAAATATACACACTCTTATTTGTCCGTAGTCCCTCTGAGCCAGCTTTGACTCTATTCTGTCCCCTAATAGAAGGTGGCCCTTGTCCTTGCTCTCATAAAAACCTATCTCTACTATTAACATAAGGAGATGGATTTTCTTTCAGTTTTCTCTCAATTCATGATTTCCTTTGTTGCCAAGGAATTATTAGGTACCAGGATGTGCCGGCTTCTAGACAGTAGTGTCTCTCACCTTCATCCAAGATGTTTGCCACACTCTAGGTCTGTGAATGATGGACTGCTTGAATGAGTAAATAAATAGGTGACTCATGCCAACTCCTGTAAAGAGACTGGATATTCTCCTCCCACTACGTGGGTTCCAGGAATTAAAAACAGCCCACAGGGTAGCTGACCCTGGAAAGTGTGGCAGAAAGCTGTAGCAGCCAAGAATTCTACCTGCTTTTAATTAGTGGAAGAATGAATCCTGCAGCTGGGATTCATTGTAGTCTTTTGTTTGTGAATGAAGAAACTCAACCCTAGGAAAGGCTCCGTTAGTTGAGATCTCCTACTACATTAAAGAACCATGGGGAATATAGCTTAGGTCCTGGTTTGTAGGTATGCTCATTGAAGTGCAAAAAGATTATCTATCTAAGGCTTACATGTCCCATTGAAAGCATAGCAGTAACAAGCAGGTAGAGACAATATGATAATAAGATTGTGCTGTTTTCCTTATTCATTATTTTTAATGAAAGCTTGTTTGGTTATAATAACCTCCCATATGAATACTTAACGACCAACATTGTTTAAAGTCGTATGTAGCATTTAAATAAGTATTGTGGTAGCTGCAGTAGCCTGTATTTTAGAATCTAAGAACTGGCTGGTTTCTCGGTCCCAAATCTTTTTCATCTGGAAACTGCAGTTGGCTTTCCCATCTACTATGTCTCCTTGTGGAAGTTCATAGACAGTGTCCAATCTGCCCCAGGCAAAAATGGCCTCATGCACACTGCTGAAAATCTGTATCCAGAGTGACTACGGCTGACAGAAAATACCCAAAGCAAATTCATCCCAATGAGGCTTGCCTAGGACACTGTTAATAGAGATCCTCCTGCCTTCCTTCCTAAAATGCCTTGAGATCTGTCCTTCCTGAGTTCACTCTTTGCCAGCTTTCTCTTTGATTCTGTGAGCTTGTCTATATCCTCCCAAATGATTTCTGTAATATTAGCTGGTTTTTCATGACTTGGAATCAAACTCTAGCAGTCATCAGACTTGCAAGTTTCATTTTAGTTCGTTTTTTTGTGGGCTTAAACCCTAGTTCTGCACACAGCATCACAAGAAATAAAAGTTAGGGAAGAATGTTGTGTAATGTGTGTATGTTACCTACTAAGTCCACAACTGTACAGAAAAATATTTATATTATAATGTATACGAAAACAAAACAAAACAAAACAACAACCTTAAGCTTGGTTTTATTTATGGAACGCTATTTGTCTTAAGATGGTCTGGGATTTAAATTATTCAAGTGAAAGTCTTTTTTTGTATGTTTACAGATGACATAACTGTTTTATGAAAACAAATCCAATATTACCAGGGCTGCATTTGTAAATTTAGGTGCTTTGTGAATTTATCTCATATATATTTCCCTTAAAATTTAACATGGAATTAACCTGTTTATTTATGTAGGTAATAGTCAACCAATAAAGGAGACCTAATTAATAAATTAGAGAAAACACCATGCAATTATATTTTAATTTATTCACATTTATCACATTAAGCCATAGATATATTCTGTTTCATGAATACATAGACATATCTTGTGTAAATCGGATAATAATGATTTTACTAGAAATTGTAGCTTTCTTTAATTTTAAACTGCACTTATCAGGCTAAAGAGAGAAAATTCATGAAAGGTGTTCACTTAAAAATGTATGAAACATCTTTAAGAATTAACTCACCATAATAATACATTTATTTATACTCTTTCGAAAACATAATCGTTTTTGAAAGAATATAAAACAAAGGTTCTCATTAGGCATTCTGGAGTTCTCCCCTACCTTCCTACTCGCCATTTCTTTTGTCTATAAATTTTCAGGAGTGCAATCTACGGAATTCTTTCTAGTAAATGCATATTCTGAAGGCGGAGTGTCAGATGCATCAAGCAGTGAAGCTCATTCTGTTGTAAAATTTAGAACGGTGGCAAAAGATTACCTAAAAAGACTGTTTTTGAAAGTCTTTACAGTGCCGTTAACATACAAACATCTTTGAACAGCTTTCTAATACTTAACATGTCTGCTTTCTTCTTTGTTTGGTGTTCTTTTGAATGAAGATGTCTCCCAGCATGGAGAGAGGAAGTAGGCGTGCAGTCCCAACCCCCGCTGAGGAGCTCTTTGCTATTGGAGCTGCCGGGGGGGGGAGGGGGGGGGGGGGAGATTGGTTTTTCTCTTCAGGGTGTGATCTCTGGTAAGCCACAATGCTCCAGGGACTGGCCCCACACCGAAAGTTTTGGGCAACACAGATTGAACCCAATGACTTTAAACGTAAAAGAAGACACAGAGTTGGGTGGTAAGGAGATGGAGTGGATTTGGAGGTGAATATGATCAAAATACATTGTGTGAAATTCTCAAGAATCAATGAAATGCTATTTTAATTGTACACAAAGGCAACATTAATCATTACTTTGTCCTCACCATATTTTCTTAACTTGCACTAAAGTTATGAAGAAGGATAAAAGAAACACGTGGTTTCCCTTCTCTGAGGATGTTTTCCATTGCTGTTCACATCCTGACATACAGACTGAAGGACACATCTCTGGTGAGGCTGGCACTGAGGTTTTACATGCATGGTTATTTAGTAAAGTGATATTTTATAAGTTGGTAAGACAGTTAAGAGGAAACTTTTGATTTCCTTCCATTCCAGGCTTCTTGATTTGTAGAAGTTATTACATACACATTTGTGCTGTGGTATATCTTTCTTATGCTATGAATATGTGTGGCTCCATTGGATAATAAATAAACCTGTTTTGGCCCTATGGCAAGAAAGCTTACAGAGCTGTATCTCCAAACAGGGATACAGAGAAGAGGCAGAATCGGAGAGAAGCCAGCTGCTGCCAAAGGAACAACAAGAGGTGGATGGCTCAGTGGTTAAGAGCAGTGACTGATATTCCAGAGGAACTGGGTTCAACTCCCAAGTCATCTGGAGTCCAATCATGCCTGGATAAAAATTGCTGTGGATATCACTCTGTATAAATAAAAATGCTGATTGGCCAGTAGCCAGGCAGGAAGTATAGGGGGGACAAGCAGAGAGAATTCTGGGAAGTGGAAGGCTGAGGCAGAGAGACGCTGCCAGCCACCGCCATGACAAGCGAGATGTAAGGTACCCATAAGCCATGAGCCACGTGGCAACTTATAAATTAATAGAAATGGGTTCATGTAAGATATAAGAACAGCTAGCAAGAAGCCTGCCACGGCCATACAGTTTATAAGTAATGTAAGTCTCTGTGTGTTTAACTGGTTGGGTCTGAGCAGCTGTGGGACTGGCGGGTGAGAGAGATTTGTCCTGACTGTGGCCAAGCAGGACCAAGAAAACTCCAGCTACAAAAAATAAACAAATAAATAAAAGAAGAAGGAACTATGTGATCCCTCTCTCCTCTCCTTTTAAGAGGTCACATATGACAGCAAGAGCACCCCTCATATGTGTGTGTGTACGCATGTGTTTTCTATGTGGAGATATAGATATGTGTGTTCTATGTGTATGTACATATATACATATATATGTGCATGTGTATTCTTTTAGTCACTGTCTAGTGTTCCTCTGTGTCTAATTTCAGCTGAGAGGAAACTTCAAAAACAACAAAAATAGTTTTCTGTTCTCTTTAAGATACCTTTAAATGTAAAGACCACACTGAGACATGAAAAAATACATAAAAAAAACCTATTCATTTATAGTCGTCACATGTGGAGAGAGAAATTAGGAGAAAGAGACAATGGACAAAGGTGAGAAAAAGAAAGGAGGTTTTCACATTTTTCACTCAATGCACTCATGTGGTTCGAGCTCCATAACAAGCTTACGACAGTTTTACAATTAAGAAGTAAATTTTAAAATGTCTTTTAAAATATCATGAACTTCTGCAAAGCTTTATGAAACAGAAAAAAATGCCATTTTGCATCCATTTCATTAGTTTCAACATTTGATTTTCAAGGGGGGTTTTATTAAGGCCTTCTCTTCCTGCCCACCCTATAGATGAGCGATTGGTAGTGTGCTGCCGCCAAGGGTGACGGGCAGCGTTGAGTGCTTTGCATGTGCTGCTTTTCACACTCTCGGAAATCCTGTCCATAGCGGCAAAGCTAGGTTTAATGGAGTGTGGTGTTTCTATGCTTCAGAAGAGGAAAGCACCAGGCCCTTCAAAGCTGGAGAAGAGATCCAGGTAGAGAGAGGCACCCACCTCTGCTGCAAGTGAGTGCGGTGGGCAGTTGACAGTCCCAGTGCTCCCAGGTACCACCTGCCTTAATTTTGGGGACAGGGTCTTCCACTGGCCTGGAGCTCACCTTGTTGGCCAGTGAGCTCCGGGAGTCACCTGGCTCTGCCTCACTAGCACTTGTGAGCCCACACCACCAGTAACAAGCTTTTCTTTTCTTTTTCATATAGGTTCTGGAGCCAAACTCCGGTCTTCATGCTTACCCTGCAAACACATTAGAGACTGAACCATCGCCTGACCCCCACCATATTCCATTCTTTACTGACTGAATCTATTGTCACTGCAAGTCTGTAAGTCCCCTGGGGACAGGAACAGGGTCTTACCTGCTTCTCTCCTTGGGCCTCTGTGCCCCAGGTCCTACCGCATGGGTCTACAGAACTTAGGGTTCTGTGCTGCTCATATTCCTGCCCTGTGACTAAAAGTTTTATTTCTCCAGGACCTGGGAATTTCCTTTAGTGGAAGGCAGCTGCCTCCTTGGGCCTCTGCACCCCAAGTCCTACTCCATGGTTCCACAGAACCAGCTTCTAAAAGTTCTTCCACGTGTGACTCTCTTTACCTGAGAAATTTCTAGGTGACCTTGGGTATACTAATGTAAAAAATAGGGTATAAATTAGTGCTCAGAGAATCCTTGTTCAGTCTGGAGAGGTTGAGGAAGGCTTTCTTTAAAGCTGCCCGGGGTTCAAACCCACGAAGGTGAACATGCTAGTCAACTGCTCTATCTCTATGCTATTTTTATCTTTTGTTGGTTTCTTGCACAATGCGAGGGATGAAACCCAGAGCCTCAGGCATTCTAGGCAGGAGCGCTGCCACTGAACACCACCCCTAGCAGGGAAACCTTGTATTTCTTGTTTGTCTAAAGATTTTTGTCTGTACTGAAGTGTCAATCTCAAAAGCAGGGAATTTGTCCTCCACAGACCACTGTCTCAATCCCTCTACCAATGCAATGGCCCAAATGCAAGCGTTTGGCATTGTGCATGTCAGGGAAGTGGCCAGTGGAATGCTGTCTCAACGGTCAGTCTCCAGCTCATGGCCAGAGGGCAACATCTGTTTCCATGACTTCTAAGAGGGTGCTGAGCTGCACTGCTCACATTCCTGGCCTGTGACTACAAGTTTTATTCCTCCAGGACCTAGGAATTTCCTTTAGTGGAAGGCAGCTGTCCTCCTGGGCCTCTTCCCTCAGGCTGAAGCTTCTAAAGGTTCTTCCACTTGTGACTCTTTTTACCTGAGAAATTTCTAGGTGACCCTGAGTATACTAATATAGAAAGTAGGGGTATAAATCAAACCTTTACTGATAATAAAAAAAAAAATTTAAATTCAGGACACATACAATTTTACCATTTACTAAAGATGAAAGCAAATTTGCATACTAATGAGACAGATGTGCTTTTTATCTTCACATAAAGAATTAAATTTCAGCTGAAATGTTTGATGGTTCAGGACATTGAACATCTTTAACATTTTCCAGGGCTAGTGGATATTTTGATATTATAAACATCAGTGCTGAGAACATTATATCACAGAAATACCTACAAAATGCACAAGTCTGTTGGGGCTGATTTCAGAAATTTTTGGAAATTCATTACTATTCTCATCCCAAATGCATTTAATCATTTTTAAAAATGAAACTGAAATCAGCAACCCACATTAAAAAATTTCAAACCAGACATGCTAGCACAATGTAACTCAAAAATATCCTATTTGATGAATGCTAGGCAAATATTAAAAGTCTGTTTCGACGATTAAGCCACGATGTTTCTATAAGAGCATAAAACTTTCGAGAAGCGAGGAGCGTAGTGAAGAACATTCTAATCCATAGCAAACAGCTCAAGTCTGCGTCAGTGTGTGCGAGAGCTGTGCATGCAACATGCACATCCACGTGCTGCGTGGTCAGACCCGCAGTGACCTAGCAGGATGAAACACCGGCACGGCACTCTCAGAAACCCCTCAGATCCCTACGTGCTTGATTTTGGATTAAATTTTTACTCTTACATATTCAGAAACCTCTCACTTGTGTCAGTTTTTTTTTTTTTTTTTTTTTTTTTTTTTTTTTTTTTTTTTTTTTTGAGATCACCGCATTTAGTGACATGATTCTATATGGCATCACAACCCACATTTTAGGAAGCTGGACTGTAGGCATCTCACATCTAAAGACTGACTCCATGCCCTAATATAAACCCAGGCTTTGGGTAAAGTCTGTAACTCTATCACAGACCCTCTTCTTGAGCCTAGAATAATCTCCAGTGAAGTGTTTGTACACAAATCTTCGCCAAATGTTACTCCCAAAAGACCTTTCCTACAATAGGTACCCTTAGACTCTGTCTATAATTTTATACACACACACACACACACACACACACACACACACACACACACACACACTTCCACTTTTCTCCCAGATCTAGGGAATTCAGAAATCTTAAAATAGTGGGAGAATTTTAGGTTGTTTAGAGGTTTTCTTCAAGAAGTCATATGTGAAAAAAATTGTAGATTATGTCTGCTAATTTTAGAATTAGACAAGTTTGGGGGCGGGGGATATTGGCGAAGGAGAAAGGACCAGACAGTGAGGACCCAAACTCTCATACTCCTGCAGAGAGAACTACAGATAAGAAAGTGTCTGTGCTGCCTAATTTTGTCAACATAACACAAATCAGGGTTGTATGCGAAGAGGGGCAAACCTGAAGAACTGTCTCCATCAGACTGGCCTGTGGCTTGTCTGTGAGGCATTTCCTTGATTGATGGTGGTCCTGCCTTGACTAAGAAAGCAGGCTGAGCCATCCATGAGGAACAAGCCAGTAAAGCATCACCACCCCGCCCCAACCCCCACCCCGGGGGCCTCTGCTTCAGTTTCCTCCTTGAGTTTCCACTCTGACTTCCCATGGAGACAGATGGATGGTGACGTGAGAACATGAGCAAAGAAACCGTCTCCTCCCTGAAGTCGGTTATGGTCAGTGCTTGGTCACAGCAGCAGAAAAGCACACTCAGACACTATAGGAATCATAGTGATAATGTTTAAGCAGAAGTTAGGAAATTTACAGGATTTTCCAAGACACCACTGTGAGCAACAGAGCTGATGTTTGTTGTGCTAACTATGAAATCCCACTATTCGAAGACCTTTCGAATCAACTGCTTGTCAGTACAAAGTTGAAAGGTAAATCAAGCAGACAGAAAGGCAAAGGTTAGTACATCATTTGCTGCTCTTTTCGGTGCAGAAGGATCATAATGGTACTTTTTATTAAGGGTTAGCAAATCTTAGAAGTCAATAGTCAAAGGCTGTGACCAGTGCAGGATAATCCCAAATTCTTCAGCTCTTCTGGTATCACTTAGAACACACAATTGTATTTCTAGTACTCATTTTATCTTTGTTTGAAGTGTAGTAATCATCACCAAATATCTTGAGGTCTTATATACTACATTGTGCTTTCCTGTTCCTTGTGCTTATATTGATTTTTTTACCTATCTTTTATTTAACTTTGCTCTTGGGATTTATTCCATTTAGTTAGGACAGTGTCTAGAGTAGATCAATTGATTTGCTTTTGTCTGCCCTCAAACTTGTACTACACTTAACCTATGTTCATGGTTGTGCAGAAGGCTTCCTCTTCTTGCTGAGTAACTACAAGGCAGAGATGGACAGTGTCCGGCTAATGCAGAGTAATAACCCTCTTGAGTATTACCTTGTTTATCTGTGAATTATGCTTCCAAGAAAACATCTGTAATTTTTCCCACTTGGTTGTGTATGCACCACTGAGTTAGGAACCAGAGCTAAGATGCCTCCTCTTGACATGTTATTTATTAATTTTGCCTTTTTATGAGCATAATAGAATGGATTTTATCCAGAATATAGACAGTAAGACAAAGTAATAGCATCTCCCGTTTATAAGTATTTCTTGTGTTCAAGGCCCCACTCGAGCGTTTTATGTGGGTCTAAATCCTCCAGGCCTCATATCCTACAAGGCAATTATTGAAGGCATTCTGTAGATACAAAAACCCAGGCTCAGAGAGATTCAAGGAATGTGTTTAAATCTCATGGTTGGAAAGTTATAGGTAAGTTCCGATCATGCTTAGCACTTGGTCAAGACTCAAGACATTTTTAC
The DNA here is from genome assembly GCF_004664715.2 of Peromyscus leucopus. NCBI lineage: Eukaryota > Metazoa > Chordata > Mammalia > Rodentia > Cricetidae > Peromyscus > Peromyscus leucopus. The sequence continues at coordinate 20,101 of NW_023505223.1, read as the reverse complement.
TTCAGATCTCGTCTGACTTCAAACACAGCCTCTCTGCCCTCAACTTTCCCTGATTCCGTAACCCAGTTCCATTGTGTTTTCTCCTGGCACATAAGCAGGCTTTCCCTTCCTTCCCATCCACAATCCTGTCCATTCTTGCCGCCCCTTCTCAAGGCTCTGCACTGAATTTCACTCCTCAGAGGAGGAGCTGCCAAGACCCACAGGAAGGACCAGGCACCTCAGGTTTCCTCTCTAGCCTTTATTCCATTCAGCTTCTTTCTCAGCACATGTTCAAGTTCTCAGGGTCTCCCCAGGCAGGCCCAGGGCTAAAAATAGACCACCATGTGTGGAAGCATCTAGTAGAGTTTGCTGGGCTGTAAGAACCCGAGCAAGAACAAGGAATGGGGAAGATAGCCTGAGATATTAGGAAAGCAAGTGTGTGGACACCCTACACCCCTCTTCTGCTGGGATGCCCGGCTTGCCAGGATTAGTTCTCAGAACGCTTAAATACATCAACTCAGAAGGATCTGGTGCACTTCCTACTCAGACAAAACTTACTGTTCCAAAGGCCTCAAACAGCACAGTGTTTGAGGAAGAAATGTAATTTTAGTTGTCATCCAGGAAGGAGGCAGATGCATAAAACTCATGCTCAATAACCGTGTTTTATAATGTGTTTAAATGAATATAGATATTAATATCACACTCATTTATCTGTATATTTGATAATCTACTTGTGATGAATGTCTACTATGATGGTTTACTTTATAATTATTTGTCATTAGAATGTTTGGAAATATAATTCAGCTCATTGCAAATTACTGAAGGAAAAATCTTCTCTTAACAATATTTTGAGAACCATGTCAACAAGAGTACATAAATTTATATGTCCATACTCCATCCAGATTACTATTATTACGCAATAACTTTTCCCCACAATCAAAAGAGCTCGATTATCTTCCTAATTGTGGTAATGATACCGGTAATTCCTGAAAATAGCTCCATTGGCGAAGTGCTTGCTTAGCATGTGGGCAGCCTAGACTGAGTCTCTAGTACCACACCAACCAGCATGGTAGCAGAGCCCGTAACCCCAACATTCGCCTGCTCTACAAAGGTTGAGGCAGGAGGGTCAGAAGTTCAAGACTGCTCTGTGAGTTCTGGGCCAACCTTGCATACACTCTGTCTGCGTAAGGACGAAAGTAAGACTCATACAAATCCCTCCACACTCAGAAAACCAAATTGTGACAATTCTTTTGTGCACACATTCCTCTGCTTAAGCCAGTCAACTCGCTCCTTCCTAGCCACGGGCTCACAGTGTAGTCAGCTAAGGCCATGGAGAGTGTGAAAAAACTTATAGTGCCTTACCTCAGTCTATCCCCAATGTCTCTCTCTCTCTCTCTCTCTCTCTCTCTCTCTCTCTCTTCTCTCTCTCTCTCACACACACACACACACACACACACACACACACACACACTACATATATAACTTATAAAAGTTTATATATAGTCATCTAAATGTTACTTTTTTGAAGTTTTACTATTTTATGTTTTAGTTTTGAAAACTAATACAATATTTTTGTAAAGATAGGAAATAAAAATTCAACTAGTTTTTCAAATAAATAGTTAATTTGCTACTTACTAATGTGTGAATAAAGTGCTTATTGCCTGAGCCGCTGTCTCCTCCACATGAAATATGACCTTCAATCTACAGCAGGTTTGCCGAGCTTACTGCAGTCTTGTCCAGGCTCCTAATCAATCAGTCTATCCCTGAGGTAATACCCCACCATTAGTTATACTGACTTGGTATCATATTTTAGCATTCTGACAGGAACTCTCATTATTTTTCATGTTCACATATTTCTTAGCTTCTTTTGGACATTTGCTGTTCCATGCAAAGTGTAGGATAATCCACTTTTCCACCATAGAGATTTTAGTTAAAAGTCATTCAATATATAGAACAATTTGGGCAGATTGATGTATTTGTAACAGTAAGTCTTTGCATGTAGGAAATGGGAGTGGTTTTTTTTTTTTTTCCTATTTTTCTTAGCCCTGGTGCAGCCTTTCAATAAGATCTTACGACTCTCTTCTCTTCCCTGGGCCTAGTACTGTTCTTATTAAATTTATTCATTTATGATTTTACTTTATAATATTGCTTGTACTTTATTTTGTATTATTTTAAGTGGGTTGCATTTCTACTCATATCTGGTTATCTCTAGTATGGAGCCTGCTGTTCCATTTTAGATAAGCATCCCATACATTTAAATAAACACCACATTACATACTCAGGCATATTATCAAACGCCCAAAGAAGAACTCTTAAATGGAGTCTGCAGCCACAGTTTGTTCTTGGTTTTTGCATAAGTGATTTTTATCATGTTTAGGCGATTTCCTTCTATTCACATTATTTATAGAGTTTATAATAAGAATTTCTGTTTAATACAACCAAAGGCCTTTTAGCATCCACTGTGATGGTTTTAAGTAACAAAAGTATGTTATTGAAAGGCCTCTGATATGAACTGCATTTAAATCCTGGTGATGAAGGTCATTCCTGATACCCTGTTGGGTTTTGCTTTCTAAATGTTTATTAGGAGTTTTACATCTATATTGATAAGAGAAACTGAGCTATTGCTTTCTTTCCCCATTATTGTCTAATTCTGGTGTTAACATTTTGATGACATATTTGTAACATATTAGTGAGTTGGCCATCATTCTTATGACTTCAGATAGTTTAAATAATATTTGATTTTTTTCATTCTTCAATAATCTTGCATGTGGTAGAGGCATTTATATTATTTAAACAATAAAAGATATAGTCAGATTTTAATTGCAACTTACAATACATATACTCTGGATGTATTATAACCAGTGTAGAAACAAAAATGGATATGCGAACTAAGGTAAACAAAAAATTAACAGCAAATTAATGTCCCATCTCCTACCTAGAAGTGCTGGCTTATGGTGCATACGCCTCCATCCATTCCACCTAGGAAACTTCTTTCTCCCTTCTCCCATCTGTCATTACTGCTTTTTCATTTTTAAATTTTCCTCTGAAGAGCCCGAGGTACAGTGGGAAAACATGATGACTAGTCTAACATAGTCTAACATATCACAACGAGTAAGGAGCTAACAAAACTGTTAATGAAATGCAGATAGCACGTTCTCAAGCACTATGCTATAGCCTGTGTACAAATAACCTCCTGTGTTCTCCCATTTCTACACCCCTAGACTTGCCCTGTAGCCCCACCAAAACATTCAGTTTCTTGCAGAGTATTTGGTTTATCCAGCTTCCCTGCTGGCTCAACATCCCTCTGTTTGGAGTATCAGTCACTTCAACTAAACTTTTCCAAACTCCCATAATAATCTAGAGACTACATCTTCACACAGTAACTTTCCAACCCCAACTATTTACACAGCGATGTTTTTTCCATGCTCCTTTCAAGGCAGTAGTCACAGCTACAGAAAATGACGAAAGCATGTTGACTTACTACCGTAAACACGCGACCTAGAGGCCAGCGGCCCAGCACCAATGCCCAGCCCCCCTTGCCTCCTGTCTCTTTTCCACTCTTTTTAGTAATGTTTCCTCAACAACTGCTTTATACTTTTACTTTCTTCAGTTTTCTTTTACCTTCTCATCAGAAGACTTATTTTCTGACCTCACAGCAAAATAGCAGCTGTCTAGATAAACAACTTCAGTTTCCTCCTTTTCTACCTCTGAATTTTCCTGGTTTTGTCCCTCCCTAACCTTTTCTACATGGCTCACAGGAAAGGTGATCACTTTTCTCTAAAGTTTTTAAACTAATGACCATGATTCTATCTTCCAGCTCTTTAAAATTATGTTCCATAAGATACTGAATATTAAATCTGTATTTTGTTCAAAATCAAGTGTGCTGTGTTGTTCACACACACACACACACACACACACACACACACACACACACACATCAACTTCATTTCAGACTTGGCTAGCTCTGCGATTATTGACTTTATCCGTCAAGGTCCTCATTGCTGTGACAAAATGCCAGACAAAAGTCACTTGAGGAAGGAAGGGCTTATTTTATCTCATGATGTCATGACGCAGAAGGGCTTATTTTATCTCATGATGTCATGACGCAGAAGGACCGGCTGCAGGAGCATGAGGCTGCTGGTGGTACAGCGTCTTCAGTCAGGAAGCAAAAGGATGAGTGTTGGTCCTCAGCTTGAACTCCCCCCGCACCCCCCCCCCACATCTTATTCAGTCTGAGACTCCAGTCCATGAAATGCCACCATCCACATTCGGGGGGAGTCTTTCCTCTTTTGTTAAACTGAAAATATCCTGACTGAAAATGCTCAGAGATGTCTTCTGGTGATTCTCAACCCATTGACGTTTACAGCCAAGATTTACTGTAAGAGACACGTCTTTGTTGTGGAGACTCGTGAACTCAGCCAGTTGTGATCCTGTGGCTGCCTCATCAGCACCACCCACCCAATGACAGGGAAAGAAAAGGTCTGGGAAACTGCAAAGGAGCTCTTCACAGCCTCAGGCCAGACGTAACACAGAGACATCTGTTCACAATTTAGTAGTCCAAACTAGTCATGCGCCTGGCCTAACAGCAGAGCAACTAGAAGTGGACTTTTCCCTGTCTGTGGAAAGGAACAATGTGTGGCAGACTTGAAGGGTCAGGTAGACCTGTCTCTTTTACCTTCTCCATCCTTTCCTTTCTTCCCAGTGGCTTTCCATACCTTTACAGACAGGCAGAAGGCTCTCAGTCCTCATTTGTTAATACTCATTTTAACATATATCACAGTGTATTATAATTATTTACATAATTACTTGATTTTTTTCATCTGAACTATAGAATCTTTGAAAGAATAATTTTATCTTACCCATACATTTCACACTTTCTAAAATAGTGCCTGGTACACAGAAGGCTTCCAGTAAATGTTTATTGAATAAACAGCTGCACAAAAACAATAAAAGCCATATATAATTACTTACATTTAAAATCCAGTCGGTAGCAAAAGTAGCAGTGAAGAATTACAAGTACCATTATAATATACTACTTACGAAACATTAAAGAAACGGTGCATGGAAAACAAACTATCCAATTCAGGCAATTATATATAACTCAGGTTTTATGAGACACTGTCTTAATAGCCAGGGGACTGTGGTGTGTCACCTGTGACAGGTAAGAGTGGTCACAGACTCAGCAATGGAAAAGTGCATTTTGCTATGTATGCCCGAGGTTTATAAATGATCATGTTTCCTCTATTATATAATTTTAACGATGAAAAAGAGGTGATCTTAATAACATTAGTAAAACTACCTAAATGTTTAAGAAAAAAAGTCCTTCCAAGTACCCTAAGAAGTTTATAATAATTAATCAAGTTTCTTTAAATTTAAATTTTAAATAGATGACGAGGATTAGGCTATGAATAAAGCAAAATATTAAGACATAATTTCAGCCACTAATTGTGAGGGTTTCTATAATGTTCTTCTGTCTGATTATGGCATTCCATCATTTGTGCTACATTCCTGCACAAACTATATTATATTCTGTGTTTTTTCTTTAGTCTAGAAAAATTACTCACATAGTCAAGGGAACTTGCCCAAGACAGCAGAGTTTCATTCACTCATACCACACAGAACATTAATAGTGAGTGCTAACCTGACTTTTGTTAGAAAAATGCTCCTTAAAAAACTAGGATCATGAGCCGGGCAGTGGTGGCACACACCTTTGATCCCAGCACTCAGGAGGCAGAGTCAGCGGATCTCGGTGAGTTCGAGGCCATCCTGGTCTACAGAGCAAGATCCAGGACAGGCATCAAAAACTACACAGAGAAACCCTATCTCAAATAAATAAATAAATAAATAAATAAATAAATAAATAAATAAATAAATAAATAAACTAGGATAATTAAAACAGAATAGATTTCACAATTGGACTAGGGGCAGGTGGGGATGGGAACAGGAGGAATCAGGGGTGAGATGGAGGGAGAGAATACTGGGAAAGATGACTGGAATTGGGGGCATTTTAGGGGGCAATGTGGAAAACCTAGTGCAATGGAAACCTCATGAAATCTACAGGGTAGATCTTAGCAAAGATTCCTAGTAATGGAGGATACAGAGCTTGAACTGGCCATCATCTGTAACTTGGCAAGTCTTCCAGGGGAGGAATTAGGACAGCAACCCAGACACAAAACCGTTGAATCTGTCCGGCCTGCAAGATATGCTGGGGTAAAGATGGCACAGACTGGTGTGAGCGACCAACCAATCACTGGTCCAACTTGAGGCCCCATGCCAGGAGAGAGAGCCCACCCCGACACTGCCTGGTGGGCCAGCAACCAGAGGCTGGACAGTCCAGAGACCATGCATAGAACCAAGTACGACTGGAAAAGGAAAAAAAAAAAAGGAAATGAAATGATTCCCAATGATGTTCTGCTATACTCATAGACTGGAGCCCAGACCAGATGTTAGCACAGGGGTGCCAGCCAGCGGAGCAAAGAGCAGGAGGAAGGATTGTGGGAGTCACAGGGCTGGAGGACACCACAAGAACACAGCCCACAGAATCAACTAAGTAGGGCTCATAGCGTCTCCCAGAGACAGAAGCGACAACCAGAGAGGCTGTTTGGGTCTGATCTAAGCGTTCTGCATATGTGTTATGGTTGCATAGCTTGGTGTTCTTGTGGGACTCATAACAGTGGGAGCAGGGGGCTGTCTCTGAATCTTTGACCTGCTCTTGGGACCCTTTCCTCGTCCAGCCTTGATATGATGGTATGTGCCTAGTCTTATTGTAACCTGCGAACGTCATGTTTGGTTGATATCGCTGGGAGGCCTGCTCTTTTCTAAAAGGAAATGGAGGAGAAGTAGATCTGGGAAAGAGGGGGTTTTGTGCGTGGAGGGGAGAGAGTGGTGGGAGGGAAGCCGGCCAGGATGTAATCTATGAGAAATAAATAAATAAATAAATAAATAAATAAATAAATAAGTAAGTAATACTAGGATCTTTTTCTATATGAAGTGCACCACCTGTCCCCGAGATGGAGGTCGTTGGTTAATATAATGGTGGGACCTTCAAGGATCCCGGCTAACACTGAGTAGAGGAGAAGCTAGGAAGCCAAGAGAAAGGCAGCCGCCCATGCAGGCCCCAGCTAAGCTATGAGCTGGGAAGAGTCAGGCACCGGGAGGAATCAGGAGGGACCACAGGAGCAGAGAGAGTCCAAAGGCTAGAGCCGGGAGGGAGAGGCAAGTCGGGGACCACCTAAAAGGCAGGGCCACTGAGGGCATGCTATACGTCAAGTGGCGTCTAGAAAATGAAACAAGAGGGAAGGAGTGAGGACAAGACAAAAACAGTGTGGAAGAAGTGGGCGGGACAAAAGAATCAAAAGTCAAAGCCGGAGGGCGGAGGCTGACATCAAGAGCGACAGTAGCGCTCAGAACTCCCCCAGAATCGCTCTGCTTTTCCTCCAAAGTAGTTCTAGTTCGTCCTAATCTATTTCAGGCCTTGAAACCCCGGGGGCGCGGGGGAAAGCGTTGAGGCTTCAACTATTACAAACATTTTCTTTCTTTAAAAAAAAAAAAAGAAAGAAAGAAAGAGCAAACATCTTAGCCTTCTGAAATCTAGAGGTGAAAACACACACGTGAGAGGTTGGTTTCTTTTATTTCTTTTAACAAAGAAGCGTCTTGAAAATTCACAGAAGCCTTTCCTCTTTACGTTTTATTTCGAGTTCTATAGTGCAGGAATATATCTCGTATGCATATGTATGACTATCTCTGTTCCCTCTGGAAGTCAGTGGTCAAACACTCGTCATTCTGTATGCTTTATTCTGTGTAGAGGATTAATCCATTGCCTACTTACTACTAGAAATGACTAGAAAAGTGTTCATCTTTTTTTTCTTTCTTTCTTTTCTCTTTCTTTTTCTTTTCTTTCTTTCTTATTTAATTTATTTATTGCCATTTTGTTTTGTTAGAAGAGTATGGAGGCCTGTGAACTGGCTCAGTGTATAACAGTGTTTGCCAGCAAGTCTGAAGACCTGAGTTCAATCCCAGGACCCACAGTGTAGAGGGAGACAAGAGAGTCAGCAAGTCACCTCTGGTCTCCACTCACTGGGCTCTAGCACACATGCCCCCCCCCGACTAATAAATGTAATCATTAGAAAAAATTATGGTGATGTAAGAGAAAGAACATAGAAGTCCACACAGCTAAAGGTCCTACCTTGCAGTTTCTGTCACCCTTGTGTGACAGTTAGTACTAAATGCCAATTTGACAGGATCTAGATTACCTTGGAGATAGGCTGGAGAACGCCTATGGGGATGATTATCTTGATTGACTTAATTAAGCTGCCAAGGCCTACCCACTGTGGGGGGCACCATTCCAACCAGCTTCCGTACTATCTAAGTGGAGAGTGAGGGCTGAGCAGCAACGTGCTTGTACCACTCTCTGTTCTTGTCTGTGGAGGTGATGTGACCAGCTGCCTCACAGGCCTGCTGTCTTCATTTCCTGCCCTGACAGGCTGCACTCCTAAGACGCTTCTGTCAGGGCATCTTGTCACAGCAAGAAGAAAAAGAAACGAAGACACCCTGGAAGTGAAGAGTTCAGCTTTGCTTCCCAGAGGAAAGTTGGGCTAGAAATTCTTCCATAGCTTTCAAGGAAAGTATGTCACAGGCGAGAACTCCGCTTGTCTGGGGGTCAATTCTTCAATCAAGGGAAGCGCACAGGCAGCTGCCTCCACTGAGTGTCTTCGTTACTGTTCCCCTGGCTGTGGCAAACGTGATTAAAGAAGTGAGGATTTCTTTAATTCACGTCACGGTTTATGAAGCGCTACAGTCTGGGCCAGTGACGTAGTTTCGTGGTTAAAAAATGCCTGCCATAACAGGCCTGATAACAAATTCAATCCACTGAATCTCACAGTGAAAGGAACGAGCCAGCTCCGGAAAGTTGTCCTGACCTCCACACCTGCACCGTGTTATCTGCAAGCCCCACCCTCGCAGTAATAATTACAATAAATTACAGTGTTTAAAAAGAGAGCTCCGGCCCATGGCAGCAGGGAAGGCACACAGACAAACAGCAAGGCTGCTCATGTTTCCTCCAAGGTGGACAGGAAGTGAGTCTGGCCCTCCCCAGTGACCTCCTTCTTCAGCAAGGCTCCATGCCCTAAGGTTTCATATCGTTCCAAAACAGCACCACTGTTAGGGTACCGGTGTGTTATAAAACACATGATACAGCAATCCCAAGATAGCTCTGAACAAGGCCCAATACAAAATCATAAACTTGGGGATGGAAAGATGGCTCAGAGGTTAAGAACTCTGCTGCTCCTGCAGATGGACCCAGGTTCAGTTCCCAGCACTACATGGTGGCTCATAACCTTATGCAACTCCAGTTCCAATGAATGCAATGTCCTCCTCTATTCCCTGTGGACACCAGGCATACATGTAGCACACATACGTATATGTAGGCAAGACATTCATACACATAAAAATACAAATAAAAATAGCTTTTAAAATATTATAACTAAGCCCAGCGGTGGTGGTGCATACCTTTAATCCCAGCACTCAGGAGGCAAGGCCAGGTGGATCTCTGTGAGTTCGAGGCCAGCCTGGTCTACAGAGCGAGATCCAGGACAGGCACCAAAACTACACAGAGAAACCCTGTCTCGAAAAAACAAACAAACAAAAAAATCTTTAAAACTTTACTTGAACTATTATGATTACTTTTACAATCTTTTTTGGGGGGGTCTTATGAGCGTTTTGAATGTGAACTATAGATGACAATGTTGTTTCACAGTGTCAAGGGTTGGACAGTCCTGGATCGGGAGCATTCACATTCAAACCATATCAGGCATCCATTTGGTAGCAGGCATGTTCTTGAGCTCAGGTTTTAATCTTTAAAATCGGATCCTGATAGTGAGCAGATAGTCATGTAGCACACAGCACATCAGCAGCAGACTGACTAAAATAAAAAGAGAAGTTCAGAGAAGTTGAAAAATTCAGCAGAGGAAAAACTCAGGAGGCTATTAAATAATGTAGAAAGAAGAGTTATGGAACACAAGGTTGATACGCAAGAGACAATTGTTTTCGGCATAATGAAATGAAAAGAGAATTTAAAATTAAAAACATAACACCATTTGCTTTGGCACTGCTCTCGAATGTCCCAATTCTTTGGAAGCCAGTTTGGATGGTTCTCACAACACTCAACACACTCTTCCCATACAAGCAGGCATGCTCCTTGACATCTACTCCAAGACATTCGAAAACCATTTTCCCCGCCCCAAAAAAAATCCACACAGATGTTTAAAGCAGTTTTGTTTGTAATTGCCAAGGTTTGGAAGTGACCAAGATGTCCTTCATAGGTGAATGAATAAACTCTGGTATATCATGAGATTGATAGGAAAAAAAAAAAAACTACTGGTCATGAGGGGACACAGGGCTTTAGATGCACATTAATAAGTGGGGAAGGGATAGCCAAAAGAACTGCACAGTTAGGTTGCATCCATGTGGGTTATGATAAACCAAAGTTTGGACATCAGTGGTTGCCTGGGATTAGTGAGGAAGGTCGCATGGCAGAGCCAGGTGAAATTTTAGGATGCTGAAACTGCTCCGGGAGTGCTGTGTTTGATGCCATGAAGAGATGTGGCCAAGTCTGCCGGAGTATACAGCACAGAGACTGACTCCAGATGCAAACCATGAGCTTTGAGTTGGTAAGGACGTGCCAGGGTTAAGTTCACCGAAGGTGCCACTCTGGCAGAGTGTTGATTTTGGGGGACGTGTACACATTGTGCGAGGATGGTGGCATTCTTTGCCTTTCCTGTTAGTGCCGTGACTCTAATAGGAATTATTGGTGGAAGACTCTACAAAGGAAAGTTTGTCTTTAAGTGTGCCAATGGTATTGCTGCTAACGAACATTGCAGTAAGAAGCCTGCGGGCTATTGAAGGTGAAGGCACTTGCCAAGAAAGCTTGGCTACCTTCGATGAATCCCTAAAACCCATGTAAAGGAGAGCATCAACTCCACAAAGTTGTCCTCTGATCACGTGTGTACTGTGGCACCTACCCCCCCACACACACACACACACTCAAATTTTAAAAGAAAGACATTAAGTTCTCACTCTACAATAAGATTCACATATTGAGTAACTTGGACGCATACTCTGGACTTCAGTTTTCCTTTACACTGAAGAATCCAAATATCTTTGACTCTAACAGATCTGGGTGCATCAGTGCAGACTGTCCAGAGGTAAGGACTTCCAAATGAGGGTGCAGTTGACAAACACCCAGACCACCTCTTTCACAGAGAGGCGCACAGGAGTACCTCAGCTACTCTTCAGACAGCGTTGAGGTCTCTCTGAGAGACGCTAGGAGGTACACAGCTTAGAGCAACAGAGCTTTCGTTGCCTCATTAGGAAAGTGGGAATGTCAACCTCTGCTCAAGGTTGTTGTGAGAAGTAGAGTGTTCTGTGCTGGGGCTCGCCCCAGTAATCACTTGAATGTGTTACAAAGCGATCAGCGTCTCTGGTATCACCGTGGAAGACCTACAGAAGCCCTGAGTGCAGCCACCAGACTCCACGATACTGCTGGGACAGTGTCTAGGAGCTACAATGTATCTTCTGTTGTGTTAGCCTCTTTTAATCAGGAGTGAAAGTACTGAAAAGCTTTATTTATTTATTTTATTTATTTATTTATTTATTTATTTATTTATTTATTTATTTATTTTGTGGCCACACATGCGTGTATGCATGAGTGCAGGGCTTGTGTATGAATGGGGTCAGAAGATAACTTGCGCAGCTCCCTCCTTTAGTTAAGTGGGTCCTGGGGATCAAATTCAGGTTATCAGGGTGTTGGCAAGTGCCCTTTCCTGCTGAGCCATCTTATTGGCCTTTTTTTTTTTTTTCTCGTTTGTTTGTTTTTTTTTTTTTGAGACAGGGTTTCTCTGTGTTTTGCTGCCTGTCCTAGATCTCACTCTGTAGACCAAGCTGGCCTCGAACACACAGAGATCCGGCTGGTTCTGCCTCCCGAGTGCTGGGATCAAAGGAGTGCGCCACCACTGCCGCCCGGCTTTATTGGCCCATTTTTTTTAAAACGATTTCTTCGTTTTGGAAACATTAAAAAAATTCTTTTAGGAACTCTAAAGACATCACCACTACCTATCCTCCTCTTACTGTGTACTAGAACACCAGAAATTATTCATCCTCATTAAGCATAACTTAGTAGCTGTTGGCTAGCTTCCCACATCCTTCCTCTCCCTCCCTTCTCTTCCCACCTCTCTCCTCCACCATAGATCCATCTAGCTTCATATATAAGTGAGAACATATGATTTTTCTTTTTCTGTACCTAGATTATTTCACTTAACACTGCGACTTCCACTGTGCTGTCTACATTGCTGCGGGGAACAGGATTTTATTCTTGTTGGTTGAATAGTTGTCCACAGTGTACATATACTCTCTTTTCTTTGTCCACTCATCAGTTGAAGGGCACTAAAATTCTCCATTTCTTAGCTATTCTGAATAGTGCTGCAGCCCAGCACGTGGTGTATATCTTTAATCCCGGCATTCGAGAGGCAGAGGCAGGCAGAGCTGTGGGTTCCAGGCCAGCCAGAGCTATGGAAAGAGACCTGTCTTAAAACTAGAAATAATAAATAAATAAATAAATAAATAATAAATAATAAAATAAATAAATAGAAATAAATAATAAACACAATAAATAACTGAATAGTGCTGCAATAACTTGGGAGTCCAGATACACATTTGACAGAGTTACTTTATGTTGTGACTGTCTATCCAGTAGTACAACTGAGAGACTAACTGCGGTTCTAGCTGTAATTTTTTGAGGCACCTCTGTACCTTGTTAAGAATAGCAGTGATACATTATCAACAACGGTGTATAAGTATTTCCTTTCTTCACACCCTTGCAGTATCCACTTTCTTTAAGGTTTTGTTATGTTGTTCTGTTGTTTTGTTTTGTTTGTTTAACAATAAGTCTTTCTGAGGGAGGTGAGACATGCATCGTGGTTTTAATAAGTATTTCCTTTGGACTCAACCTGAGCAACCTTTTCAAGTTCTGATGGATAATTGTATGTCTCCTCTTGACAAATGTCTCTTTAGGTCTTTGTGGTGGTTTGAATAAAAAATTTCCCCATAGGCTCACATATTTGAATGCTTATCATTAGGGAATGACACTATTTGAAAAGGATTAGGGTGTGGCCTTGTTGGAGATATATGTCACTGGGGTGGCCTTTGAGGTTTCAAGAGTCCTTGCCAGGTCCGTCTCTCCCTGTCTGCCCTGTGGATCAGGATGTAGCTCTCAGGTACCACTCCAGCTCCTGCCCGCCTGCTGCCACGCTCTCCACCATGATGATAATGGACTAAACCTCTGAAACTGTAAGTGAACCTCCAATTAAATGTTTTCTTTTATAAGAGTTGCCGTGGCCATAGTGTCTCTTCACGGCAATAGACATATGACTAGGACAGTCTGCATCGCCATTTTGAAGTCTAATTTGGGGGGACACTATTGAGTTGTTTTCAATGCTCACAGATATTAGCTCTTCTCAAATGAACAGTGTGCAAATATCTTCACTATCTGTAAGGTTGCTCTTTGTTCTTTCATTGTCTCTCTTGCTACCTAGAAATTTTTTTTTTCAGTTTGACTTCATCCTAATTGTCTATTTTTGTTTTTGTTCGCAGCACTTTTTGAGGTTTATCAAAATAAAAAAAAATATACCATTTCAGTGTCCTGCAGCTTTTTTCCTGTGTTCTCTTCTAGCTGTTTCATAATTTGGATCATATGTTTAAGTCTCATCTATTCTTAGTTGGTCTTTGCAGGGAGGGAGAGGGGTCTGATTTCATTCTTACGAAACCCAAGTTTTTCAGTGCTGTTTGCTGAAGGGCTGCTCTTTCTTTCAGTACGTGTTCTTGGTATCTTCCTCAAAAATCTCCTGGCTTTGAATGAGAGGATTTTCTCTAAGACCCAAATTCTGCTCCATTGCCTCATACGGCTGTTTTTATGCTAATACCCTGCTCCCTTTATTACTAGAGTTCCACTATGTATGTGTATATATGTATATTTCCATGTATAGATTTGCATCTATATAATCTGTATCTATAAATACTTTTGCCCACTGCTGAGATTGAATGCCCAGCCTGAGCAGGCTATCAATGATGTCAACAGAGTTAAACAATAGTCATCAGGTTTCGTGTCTCTCCTACTTGGTTCTTTTAGCTAAAGATTGCTCTAGCTATTTGGCTATTTTGATTTGTGGTTTTACTTGTAATTCCCTTTGGATTTTGGTTTTCCATATGGATTTAGATTTTTAGTTTTAGGAAATGTGCAAACTGTCATTGGACATTTGACATGGCAGTTTCATTTTTTATTGTTTGAGAAGCCTCCATGAGTTCAGTTCTCAATTTGAGCACTGAGGCAAAACACTGGCTGTCCCAACCATGTAAGTTTGTGTACATCAAACAAAACAACTGTCTTGAAAATGAGGCTTAAATATATATATAAATATGTATATGTATATGTATGTATATATAGTATATATATATTTGATTAGTTGCCTTTTAAAAATAAAAGCTTTAAGATTTCTTATGACTGGAGAATTTTGCTTTTATAGGGTCCACATTTCTAAGTGTTTTTTGCCAAGTTATGATCAGGATTCTTGATTCTGAAGATAAGACTGGCCAGCTTTTGAGCATCAACATATGCTTGTTGAAAGGTCTCTGGACCTGCAAGGCCCCAGGCAGTTCTTTCCCCTCTTTTATACATTGCTGAGCTGTAAGTATCACAGAGCCTGAGAACCTCATCTTCCTTCCGTATAATTTGGACCACATGAAACTTGTCCTACAAAAGAGCTGGAAACAGAAAAGTTCAGTTCCAAGTGACCCCAAAGGCATTATATTATTATTATTTATTATATTATTATTATTATTATTATTATTATTATTTATAGCAAGTTAAATAGAAACAATATGCAAATGATTCGTCAGTAATGTATTAAGAAGCGATTTGAGCTCTGTTTTTATGATCTGAACTAGGTCAACACACCTAAAACAAGAATGGAAAATGCAGCATGAAACATGTTACTGATAAAGGACATCCATATGCAAATTGAGTAATTGCTGAATCAGATGACCCACTGCTTGGGATGGTGTGGTCACAGAGGGAAAATTCAGATCACATTGCACATGCATAGCCAGAGCATTTCATGCTTTGGTAACAAGAAAGGTGAGATACTTTACTAATTCCAGCAAACATCCAAAAGATCATACTCCTACTTGGATTATTTCTGATGATGATGGTACTTTTTATAAAGATCAAGTATGAATATCCTTTAAAAAAGGAAAAATGTAAGTTGTTTGTAAGGGCATAGCATTTAGAAACAACATATGTTTCCTGTAGTCAAGAATAGGTTCCTTACATCAGCCGAAGACATTCACAGAGGGATGAGTTGGAGGAAACAGTATCATCGGCGGGCGGGGAAGCTGTCCTCTCTCTTCTTTCTGCTCTTGTCTTCTTTGCCTGCCTGAATGTACTTTTCATATTGAATTTATTCTAGCTATAGAACGTTAAACACATTGTCTTGACATAATGTCTTCTGATGTCCTTCTCTTTCCTGCAGCGTTTTTTGTTAAGACAACCTTAGTCAGAGTCTAAGACTGTCTTAGACTTTGCTATGTACCCCAGATAGTACACAAATTCACAGCTCTCCTGTCTCACAGTCATGAGTGCTAGATTTACAGTCTGTACCTCATTAGTTGTTATTATAAATGTTACCAATGTAGAGGGCTATGTCATACCATGAAATGTATGCATGTAGTCATTCATTCATGGATTGGGTAACTTTCCTGTCCCCAGGCCAGGCCCTCAGTGATAGTACCTACTTTCTTTTCACAATTACAGCTTAGCTTCATGGCAGCAAACAGACCCTATGTGTCTCCATGTTTAACCATGCTTCCTGTCTTCTTTTCAGTATACAAAACAACTATACTTTCTGTTGGAAAGCCTTCAGTGGTTCCTATGCTAGTGAACAAGCTCCAGACTAGTCACTTTGTTTGATACAGCCCTGAATGATTGTTCCTCTACTTCTCCAACCCTGGCCAGGATCATCCTGTGACTTCACTCAGAGTCTCCCATGTTCCTAGCTTTTCTCTCATACCAGAGTTTTGCAGGTGTCTCTCTTCTGGAACACTCACATACATCATTCTTTAGGTAGCATCTTACATATAACACCCCAACAGACTTACCCTGAAACTCATACATAGTAAAACTCTCTTCACACACTTTCTCTGTTTTCTCTACCTTGCTATAATGTTCAATCCTACATTTAGCTTATTGATTTCTGTATGTTTTTCACAGTAGATGATACATGAATTCTATGAGGACAGTAACAATAAGCAATATATCCCTTGCGTTAGCTAGATTCCCATGTTTGGTTGACTAAATGAACAGTGCAATCAGGAAATAATAGCAAGGTAGAATTTACATAGGCACACGACAGTTTCTTGAGCTCTAGATTTTAGGGAAGGCTGATGAGACAGGAAGGGAATTACGGTAAGGTCTTCCAGCTGATGTGACATGTTCTAGCTGGCCAGGCAGTTTCCAAGAAGGCTCTTCACTGAGTCTCATGAAATGAAGGAAAAAGTAAAGATTATCTGACCACTATCCTGCATGCCCTGATGTTCCTGGAGGTAGTTTCCAGCTTCACGTAGGCAGGCCTTATTTTATACTTGGAGAAAATTCGCATCTGTCTGTGAGTGATCCAACTATTACAGTTAAGACATAGAACCAAGCCCTCTGATTCTCTCCTACTCATTTCCATCGATAGCAAAATAAGACCCTCAAACCATAGAGAGTTCTTGAACATTTGCCCATGGGCTTTCCCACATTTCGTATGCCTTAGTATTTCAACCTAAATGATCTTCAGGTATCTATAAGAAGGCATCTTGTATGTTTTCTAATCTCCTTGGGGTTTCTTAATCCTGGGGTTTCTTAATCCAATTAAATTGAAATCAAGATTGATCACCACACTTTATTTAAATTGAGAGATTTCTAAGTTCACTGGGTTTATACCTATTTATTGTTTTCTGTTGTGATCACGGCGCTAAGGATTTAACCAGGCAAGAGGAGATGTGTTTTGTTGCTGTTTGGTTCATGTTGCTTTGGTTTGGTTTTAGTGTTATTGCTCTTTTGTTTTTTGATGCTACTGTTTTCTTTTTACTCCTGAATTGCGCCTGTATTAAAAAAAAAAAAAAACTGCAACTGTTGAGATGTTGAACTTCCATCAGTGACATTTTCTGTTTTCAAATCTCATTGTTATTGTCAAGGGCTGGACACACTGATCTTAGGCCCGATTCTGCATTCTCCGCCCCTCCTCCAGCATTTGATGAACGTTACAGAAGTAGGAGTGTCTGCACTCACCTGCATGTCCTCCAGCTTCTCCTGGAGCAATACGTAGCAACTGCACACACACACACACACACACACACACACACACACACACGACACAATACATGACTTACATGCCAACAGGACTCTTTTGTTTTGTTTGTTGTGGTTAGAAGATTTCCACTAATCACATTTTAATTCTAATTTCTGAAAGTAAGTAGATAACTGTACTTTAAAAGAAAAATCAGTTGAATTAACACTGGTACTTGCCTCACAGAAGGCTGGATTAGACCACATGAAAATTTACTTAACATAATCTTTTCATGACTTCCCATCTAATTATCAAGCTAATTTAGTGAACTTTTTTGTTTTCCTCTTAGTAAAATCTTTTATTTGGTTTATGTTTAAAGTGTAAAAAATGTATAAGCTGGAATATTTGATGATATGGGGACAAGGAGAAGCCAAGTCAAAAAGCAACATCCATTTAAAATAAATCAAAAAGTTGCATTTCTAAAACGCCATCATCTTGTAATTATCTGGTCATCCATCGCATCTCAGTTGCGAAAGATTTCGAAAGACTGGGGCTGAAGAGGCGTGTTCTGTATTCATTGGCTTCAGCAAGAGCTCTCCCCATCCAGTACCTTAGAGAGCGTTCATGGCTCTCCTCCAGTTAATGTCTCTCTTGATTTGGCACGAGAGCTACCGGGACAGAAGAGGGTGGCCATATAGTCATCACAAATAGATCCGGGAATGCCATATGGGGTTCTGTAGAGAGTCCTCATCGCCACAGTTGTCCCACACAAACAGCATTCATTCATGTCAGCTGCCACTTGACACCAAGGCATGTAAAGCAAAACGTCCCACAGAGGCAGACTCCTCAGTCGCTGAAGCAATCACACAGGCTGATCTGCCAGTTGGAATTTGGGGGAGCACGAACAAATCCAGCTTGCGTCACGAAGACTCTTGGTGCCTGAGCCATCTTTGATGCGTGGTCTCAAAAGCCCTGGAAGTTTAAAAGGTTTGGAGCAGGAAGCGTCTTGTGGTCTGGAGTTGAATCTTACTAATGTTATGAACTTCTAATGCTAAAGGAATTGTACACGTGAATTTATTATATTATCTTTGAAGAACTTCTTAACGAAAATTGGGTTGCATTACGGTCTATTTATACCTTATTTCAGCTGCCATTGGAAGTCCCCATAACAGGTCTCTCCAAGGATTTGAGGTTTGGCATCCACCTTAGTCAGTGTTGATTCGCCGTGTTTTTAGTTTCCATGGAGGAGATTTGGGGTTTATTCTCTTCTCAAACCTAATAATTATGTAAGGTTAATGCTGCTCTGTATATATCATGTGATTTGTAGGAAAAGAAATCATCCATTTAGCAAATGTTGATTAAAGGTCTGCTGAGTGCTGCCTATTATGCAAGGGGGAAGAATCAGAATTAAATAAGAAGGGAAAAAAAGATATGGCAACATCATTTTCAAGAACTGTAAGAGAAGAATTCAGGAAGTATAGGCTTGGCCCACAAGTCTCCAGAGGCAGGGAGGTATTCTTCAGGCGACCTTTAAGCTACAGTTGGAACTGGAAGGAAGTAAAAATTGACTCGCTGAAGTAACACTGGAGGGTAAGGCTGGTCAAGGAATTGGCATCCCAAGCAGAAGAAACAGTCAAAGGGCAGGGGTCTGAAAAAATGCACTGCGCATTGCTCAGCTCTAAGAGTGGGAGAGGATGTTTAGCCAGGTATCAAACACCTCCTGAGATGTTACAAAGACCCAGCAGTGAGATGACAGCCTGCCAAATGTTTACAGGTTATCCAGAAAATTGATATTCAAACAAGTGGTTTCCAGAGTGCTGTCTATCTCAAAGACGAAATAGAAGGTGCTGTGAGAGAATGTTGCTAAATCTAGAACAACTTTGAGAGCTTGTTTGGAGGTTCTAGCAGGGGAGCGCAGCTACTCGTATACCCTTGACCGGTCCTCCTCTATTCGGGAAGGTCGTCCTCTTCAACTGAGCGAGCGCAGCTTCGGGAGGGACGCACATGGAGCGGTGAGGGAGGAAGGGGACACCCGCCTAGCCAGCCAGATCAGCGGAATCAACCCTGGCGATCAATGGGGTGACAGATGTTGCAGCCAGATCGCCCTCACATCCTAGAACAACTTTGAAACACTCACCAATGTTTCACTCCCTCATGTTTTCCCACCTTAGCCTTCCTCCGAAACCACCTGCTCCACCATTCTGTCCCCAGCTTCAAAGTAGCTAGCTAGTCTCCTTGCTTAAGGTTGACAGCAGGAAGAAGGTCTCTAAAGAAGGGGGCAGGCTTAACTCCAAAGGGAGGAAGCGTGATGATGATGGAAGTTCTGCATTGTGACTCTGTTAATCCCCCCGCCCCCTTCTCTCTTGAAAACCTTGACTAGTTTGTTAACCTTGTGGTTTGGCCTTTTCTGGAGTTTCATACAACAGAATAGCACAATACACAGCTCTTGCATACGATTTCTTTCACTAAATACGATTCTTTATGGCATCTGGTATTATGTGCATAGGTAATTCCTTCCTTTGCTGTTGGATAGTAGTCCATAATGTGGACATACCATAACTTGCTAATTTATTCACAGGTTGATGGTGTTTTGAATGTTTCCGACCTGAGTCTATTCTGAGAAAAGTTGCGTAAACATTCTTGTATAAGTCATCATGAACATACATATTGAGTGCTGTTTTGGGGTTTTTGTTTGTTTGTTTGTTTGGTTTGGTTTGGGGATTTTTAAGATAGGATTTCTCTGTGTG